>NC_041224.1:119525130-119528404 GCF_002837175.3 Physeter macrocephalus | reverse complement strand
GAGAGGCCACAGCAGTGAGAGGCCCGCGTACCGCAAAAAAAAAAAAAAAAAAAAAAAAAAAAGTACAAACTTCCAGTTATAAGATAGATAAGTACTAAAGATTTAAAGTATAACATGATGAAATATATTTAGCACTGCTGTATGAAATATTTGAAAATTGTTGAGAGTAGATCATAACAGTTCTCATCATAAGGAAAAAAATTTTTTTTTAATTTTTTGTGTGTCTATATGAGATGATGGGTGTAAACTAAAGTTATTTTGGTAATTATTTCACAATATATGTAAGTCAAGTCATTATGCTGTACACCATAAACTTATACAGTGTTGTATGTCAATCATATGTCAATAAAACTGGAAAAATGAAAGAAAAAGATTGCCTATAATAAAATGGGAGAAAGGTTTACTACATAGCTGACATTTATTGAGTACTTGCTATGTCCCAGATACTATGCTAAGCCTTTAACATACATTATCATTTATTTTAATCCTCTCTAATAGTAGGTAGATACTATAACTATCCCCATTTTACAGTTGATGAAACCAAATCAGAGAGGAAAGGTATCTTCCTTAAGAGTCACACAGCCAGTAAGTGAAAGCTACTAGAGCCAGTTATTTTCAGTCACTACATGAAAGTGTCCCAATTTGCCTGAACACAAGATTAAATCTGAGGTGTTTGGTTAAAAAACAGATATTCCAGGCTCCTCCTCTGAAGCTTCTAGGAAGTAGTTTGTAGGATGGAGCCTAAGAATAGATTTTTTTTTTTTTTTTTTCGGTACGCGGGCCTCTCACTGCTGTGGCCTCTCCTGCCGCGGAGCACAGGCTCCGGACGCGCAGGCTCAGTGGCCATGGCTCACGGGCCCAGCCGCTCCGCGGCATGTGGGATCCTCCCGGACCGGGGCACGAACCTGTGTCCCCCGCATCGGCAGGCGGACTCCCAACCACTGCGCCACCAGGGAAGCCCTACAATTTTTTACAAGCACTCTTAAGTCAGTCTTCTGATCAGCCTTGTTTGAGAAACAGTGCCCTAATACCACAATGCCTTTTAGGAAACCAGTTTTACTGTATCCCAAAGCCTAGAAAATTCTGGCAGTTGGAAGGCCGTATGATCGAAGGTACAGAAGATCTACCCTTAAAGAGGGCTGGGAGCCTAGACCCCCAACAGCAACATCAGTCCATGAAGCTGCAGCTGCACTATTGTCTGCAAGACACACTCCCCTTCCTGGCTCCATCCCACATAAGTAAATTCTCCTTGGCTTAAAACAGGTCTTCTCGATAAACCATGGTCCAGAGAACCAGACCCAAGCATTAAAAAAAAAAAATTCTTACACAAAGTAAAAACAACAACAAAAAAAATAGAATCATGTGGAATTACCTAGGAAGGGATCCTTTCTGACCAAAAGGTGGGAAAAAGGGAATATGAAATAGATCAGAGGAGATCTTAAAATATCTAACTTTAGGGAGACTGGAATTGGTTAATACTTTGAAGCTCAGTTATTTCTCATCTTTAGTGTCTTTGTTAACTGAATACTTAAATAAATGCATAGGTCTTTTTTGGAATGAACAGTGAATACATTATAATATGCAATCTATCTTCTAAGAACTCTAAAAAGATTACACATTTAATTAAATGCACCAGAACTTCAAAGAGCTGCTAAGGTATCAACACGCTCTTGAAGGGATCCATGGGGAAGCTACCAATTACACATTCAAATAAACATACCCATAGCAGACAAGGCCTGATTAGTGTTCATACTTCAATCAGTTCAACATTTATGGAGCCCCCTACTATGTGTCATACACTAGGACTATGCTCTATGGGGAATACAGAGATGAAGACAATAGCCTCTATCTTAAAGAAACTTATGATCCAATAAATGAGATCAAATGTACACAAATGAATCTAATACAAACTCTAAATATCATGAAAGACTCTAAACAAGTGTTTAGGAGTTCAGATTGCTTCTCGGCTCTGAAAAGTCCTCAGGGAGAGATGACATTCAAGCTAAGGCTGGAAGGATGGACAGCATTCGTAAAATTCTCGTTTTGTGCCTTTATGTTCTCATCTGTAAAATAGGGATAATAATACTTCTCACAGGCAATTCTGCAGTAATGGTTACAGGGTCAACCTAACTTCATGGATAGTTCAGAAGTAGTAGTTACTTCTCAAGGAATGTGTACACGTGCCACTATCTATTATTAACTCACTGTTTATGTTCCTGGGTCACCTTTCAAAGCACTTCAGAATGATAAAGCATCAGCCTTATAGTGGAAAGGTGACCTTTTGCAAACCCCACAGAAGTGTACCATAGGGATAAATGTACTGCATAGCTGTGCACAAGTCTCTGGTTATTTGTATACTGGTTGCTATGTGTTGAGGTGAATCAGGTAGGTAAGTTATTTTCTGTGAGTAAAAGGTAAAGGACACCTAACCCTCTTGACTTGGTCCACAAAGTGCCTTTCACATCTGTCTTGACTTTTCTGGTCCTACTGCTTTGCTTTGATTCAGGCCCTTATCACTTCACCACTGGAGTACCGCACTTTTCTTCCCAATGATGTCTTGGTATCTAAGCCTGCTCACTGTTGTTCTTTTACACAAACCACCACCAAATTAATTTCCCTAACATGGTGCTCTGTTCACATCACTTTTCTCAGAAGTCCTTCAGTGGCTCTCTCCAGAGAGAATCCAGACCCTAGGGCCTGCCATTCTGGACTCTTCACAACCTGAACCCAACACATTAGTCTAGCCTTAAATCCCACGACACTCCCACATCTGTGGCTTTGCTTATACACCTCTCACTGACTAAAACACTCAGCCCCCCATCTCATGTACCAAGATAGTAACCACCCCTCAATGCCCGCCCAACTCAACTCTAGCCCTCCACCAACATTCTATACATACTGTTTGGTATCATGCATATCTGAGTACATGGCTGTATTCATCAGGATATGTAACATTAGCTGCTTATAATATAATACAATAACACAATATTGTTTCCTGTGCAGAGCTTTGCTTATTTTAGACACTTAATAACTTTTTAAATTATACAAGTATCTAGTAATAACAATACTAATATTTAACATTTATTAACTACTGTGATTCAGGTGCTGTTTTAATTCTTTACATTGCATCACCTCATTTTATCTTCTCAAGAGCCCTCTGGAGTAGGTATTGTTATTATCCCCATTAAGAGATGAGGAATCTGCCGATGCAGGGGAACCGGGTTCGCGCCCCGGTCTGGGAGGATCCCACATGCCGCGGAGCGGCTGGGCCCGT
>NC_041224.1:119473796-119525071 GCF_002837175.3 Physeter macrocephalus | reverse complement strand
CTCCGCAACGGGGGAGGCCACAACAGAGGGAGGCCCGCACACCACCAAAAAAAAAAAAAAAAAAAAAGAGAGAGATGAGGAATCTGAGGCACAAAGAGCCATTTGCACAACTTATACAACTAGTAAGTTGGACTCAGGTAGTTTTACTCCTATTACTCTTAATGAATATACTATGCCAGCTCCAGTGTTTTCTTTTTTTAAAGTCTTTTACAATCTATAAAGCACTTTTACTTACATGATGTTCATTTTGTCTTTAAATAAATTAATGAGGTTGGAATTACTATCCTCTTTCCAGATGTGGAAACTGAGGCTTCGTGGCAGGTCCAAAGTTATCTAGTGAGTCACAGTGAGGATTTGAGCACTAGAGGTCATTCCTCCTTAGTACTGTAAGGGATCATAGCCGTATGTCCACACAATAAAAACAGAGGCAAGTAGGTGCCAATAAGTGGAAATGTAGCTGGGGAGCTTTTCAACATCAGTGAGTGAAACTAGTGCATTCTTGGTGCCAACTGGCCATCTGGCAACGCGACCCAAGTAACAAAATAGGGGAGTCGCACCCACTGAGCTCTAATCTTGCCTTTCTAATCTCCCCTGCCATATGCAAACTCATACTGGTTTGGGGGAGGAGTATTTGATCCTTAGTTTCTGGGAAATGCCTTTGTTTTAGTTTGGGTTCCCCCCAGACAAGACAAGAATTTGGGTGCAGGTAGTTTACTTGGAGATGATTATAGGAAAGAGTAAAGGAATGGTGAGAGTGGGACTGAGGAGAAGACGGCAGTAAAAGGTGTGTTATCAAGATGGTAGCTGGGCAAAGGTAGATCCATTACACCTGGATCTTTGAGAAATATACAGAATGCCTTCCAGAATTGTCCATCCCAAAGGCAGAAGGCTAGAGCATTTATCCACTGCCCTTGCCCCCATTGGATGAGAGTACCCTGGAGGAATTAGCTCCCCCCACTTCTGGACTGCCTTTGCAGATCAGTCCAGGAACCTCCTGTATTTTTGGAGAAGACAATGGGGCAGAAAGATGAAACACAGTGCATGCTGAAGTGAGAAATATAAGTCTGAACTTGCATCTATTGTCCGCCATAGCCATGGTTATAACCAGAGGTAGGCTGAGGGTATGCAACACAGGGCACCAGAGGCTTCTCTTCTACCTGTTGAAATTTACCTGAAGAATTTTTAAATCCCCACAGACCACCTGAGGATTTAATTCTTTGGATCATAACTCTTTGGCACTATCCTAAAATATCTTAACTAATCTAAATATATGTCCTAATCATAACATACTTTCAACAGTATAGATTCTAATCATTTAAAAACTTCCCATTTAAGAATTGTGACCAATATAATCTATACGAAGATAGCTCAGTCCTAAAGTTATCACTTTAGATATATCATGTTTATTCGACTTTGTGACAAATGCCCATGGACACTATTAAAAGATGATGGTTAAAAAGTATACATTTGTAATGTAGGAAGCAAAAATAAGTTTATGAAGACACTTTGAAAAGATTTCAATTAACACTAGTAGGTTGGTTTTTTTTTCCCCCACGAATATATTATTAGTTGAGTTGTAGTAATATAGTAAGTAATAAAGAGGATAGGTTTTAGAATCAGACAAACCCATTAATTGAGAGTTTGAATTTGAGCCAGGGTGTCAGTCAGCTATTGCTGCAATAGTGTTATGTAACAAATAGCCCCAAAATTTCAATGGTTTACACATATATTTCTTGTTCACAAAGTCTTTGGACAGATTATGATTCTACTGGGCTCAGCAAGGATTGGCTTGGTTTGGCTCCAGACTTCAAGTTAGGTTCGGGTCTACTTTAGTTTCTCCTTGTTTTCCTTGGAATAGTAGCAGGTTCTTTTCATGGTGAATAGCAGAAGCACAAGAAAGAAACCAACTCACACAAAGCATATTTAATCCTTGGTTCACTTCTGCCCACAAATCCTTGGTCAAAGTAAGTTGCATCAACTAATCTCCATGTGAATGGCTGAGGAAATATACCCTGCCTACTTTTGTGGGAGGTGTTGAAAAGTCACATGGCAGAGGGAGGCAGTGAAGAATTAAGAATGATAATCCAATCTACCTGTTATATAAAGTAGGGATAATGATATTTGCTGATATTTAATGTCATAAGGATTAAATTAGAGAATTTGTGTGAAGTGAATATTACCATTGTGGTGCCTAGTAATTGATCACCAAATATTAATTCCCTCTATTTTATCCCCTTCCCTAACCATTGGGAGAAAGGTAGAAGGACACAATGCTTCCTTTCTTTAATTAAGGAGAAAAAATGGTCAATCTTGTTAGGCAAAGTGAAGAAAAAACACCTTTATTAACTAATTTTTTTTCACACTTCAATACTTTAATGTTTATTTCCTACCATGTTTCCTCCTACTTAACTGCAAAATAGTCATCAAAATCAGGAAAATAACATTGATATACCACTACTGTCTAATTCTCAGTTGCCTTTAAAGTTTTCCCAATTGTCTGAAGAGTCCAGGTCAGAATCATGCAATGCTTTTAGTTGTCTATTACCTTAGTCCCCCTTAATCTGGAACAGTTTCTCAGTCTTTAATTGACTTTCATAACTATATTAGTTTTCTACACTGTGTAGCAATTACCACAAACTTAGCAGCTTGAAACTCTACACGTTTAAAATTTCAAAGTTATGTGGATCCAGTCCAGTTTAACTGAGTTCTATGCTTAAGGGTCTCACCAGGCTGGGTTCTATGTGTCAGCCAGTGCTATGGTCCGATCAGAGAAATATCTGCTTTCAAGCTCCCTCAGGTTGTTAGCAGAATTCGTTTCCTTGCTGCTTCAGGATTGAGGCTTTAGTTTCTTTCTGGAAGCCACTCTTAGCTCCTAGAGGCTGTCCACAGTTCCTGGCCATGTGAGCTTCTCCAACATGGCCACTTGCTTCACAGCAACTTACTTCGGGGACAATAAGGGAAATGTCTCCAGCACCTCTGCTAATAAGATGGAATCTTATATACATCATATGTAATTGTGGAGTGACATCCATCACCTTTGCCATATCCTATTGGTTAAAAGCAAGTCATAGCCCTTTCAAACAGAAAGGGAGGAGATTACACAAAAGTTTGAATACCAAAGGAGGGGGATCGTGGAGGGGGGGGTCACCTTAGGTTGTGTCCATGACAATGACCTTGACACTTTTGAAAATTACTTTATGGAATATTCCTCAGGTTGGGTTTTTATAAAATGTTCCTCAGTTTGGATTTGTCCAATGTTCCCTTATGTTTCAATCATGATCAGGTAAGGAATCTTCTTCCAGAATAACAGAGATGTTGAACTCTTCACATTGCTTGGTGTCTCATGATTTCTGTTTGCCCTATTATTGATATTCACATTGATCATTTGAATTAAGTAATATCTGCCAGGGCTTCTTCATTGTAAAGTTACTCTTTTCCGTTGTGGAATTAATAAGTGTTTTGTGGAGAGATGCTTTAAAACTATGTAAATATCCCATTCCTCATCTCACTTTCAATCAATCAACTTATTTAATAACTAAATTTAATAATTTAGTTATTTATTTAATCACTATGGACTCATGGTTTACTATTTAATTCAATATGTTATAAATAATTACTAAAATTATTTGTTCTTTTACTCAAATTGCCCCAGATTTATCCAGTGGAAGTTCCTTTGAGTTGGCTTTTAATATGTCTCCATCATTCTTTGAGCACTTTCTTCCTTTCTGACACAATAAGATATCAAGACTCATGTACTTTCCTTGGCACAAATGCTGAAATCAGCCATTACTCCAAGGAGTCCTTTACCAATGCTCTTTGTGTGGATTCAAATAACTGTCTGGGGTCACTTGCTCTCAACCTGAAGAACTTCCTTTAGTATTTCTTGTAAGGTGGGTCTGCTGGCAGCAAATTCTCTCAGTTTTTGTTTATTTGAGAAAGTCTTTATTTTACCTTCATTTTTGAAAGGTAGCATTGCTAGATATAGGCATCTTGGTTGATCTTTTCTCTTTATTTTAATCTTTTAGTACTTTACCTATTTATCTCACTGCCTTCTGGCCTCCTTTGTTTCTGCTGAGAAGTTAGCGATAATGTTATTGATGTTCCCTTATAACTGACTCGTCTCTTTTATCTTGCTGCTTTCAAGATTTTCTCCTTGTCTTTGACTTTAAGCATTTTTACTGTGCTGTATCTGTGGGTCTCTTTGAGTTTATCCTACTTGGAGTTTGTTGAGCTTCCTGGATGTGTAGGTTATTGTTTTCCAATAAATTTGGGAAGTTTTCAGTCATTATTTTTGAATTTTTTTCTTCTCTTTTCTCTCCTCTCATTCTGATACTCCCATTACTTGTATGTTGGCACATCTAATGGTGTCCCACATCTTGGAGGTTCTATTCATTTCTCTTCATGCTTTTTTCTCTCTGTTCTTCAGCTTCCATAATCTCTATCAGTCTATCCTCAATGTCACTAATTCTTACTTCTGCCAATTCAATTCTTTACAGCCCCTTTAGTGAATATTTTATTTCAGTTATTTTAGTTTTCAACTTCAGAATTTCCATTTGGTTCTTGTTTTTTTAATTTCGCTTATTGCTATTTCATATTTGATACCATATTGGTATCAAATATGAAATAGCAATAAGCACTGTCATCATACCTTCCTTTACTTCTTTAGTCATTCTTTCCTTTAATTCTGTGAACGTATATGTAATGGCTACTTTGAAATATTTTTCTCTTAAATCTGATATCTAGTCACTTTTACACATAGTTTATGGCTCCTGCTTCTTTTTCCTGGTGTATGAGTTATATTTTCCTGTATCTCTGCCTGCCTCACAATTTTTTGTTGGAAACTGTAAATTTTAGATAACATATTGCAGCAACTCTGGGTACTGTTCGTCCCCCCTTCCCCCACACAGTGGGCTTGTTAGTGCTTGTTATTTGCTTATTTCTTTGTTTATTGGTAGGCTGATTATTTTAGTGAAATCTGTTTTTATCCCACGGTGTTAAGCTGCTAATGTTGTTTCTCAAGGAAGTACAACTTTGGGGATGCTCACAGCCCCTCTTCTCTGACTACACCCAGCTGTTATACTTCACTAATTGCTGGCTGATTACTCTATTGTTTTCAACAATGCCCTGGGGAATTAATTCCTGTACAAATGAATACAATCAAATTGTGGCTCCTTTGAAGGAGTAGATTCTGATGTCAGTGTTTGATATTTGTTCTGACTCCAGGAGGGCTCCTTCCAGCTGTTTTATTCTCCTTTCTCCCCTGCACACTAGCCAGCCTCAGTCTTGGCTGTATCTTCATTAGATTCATAAATCAGATCTCCTCCCAACTGCCTTCCATTACCCCTCTACTATTCCTAACAGCACCCTTAGGCTTAACTTTTCCACTTTCTGTGGCAAATGAATTCTGTTCCTTTGAGAAGAGATTAGGAGCTATCTGGTTCATGGTCTGCCTCTACCCCCCATCCCCTGAGGCAAACTCTCTGAGCCAGGGCTCTGGACCTGGGCATAGGGACAATGAGGTCCACTTAACTTGCTTCTTCTGGTATGGAACCATCACCTCAGGAACTGGGGGAAGAATTATGAGGGCCCTAGTATTTCCAGCATGCTGCTCTGAAGGTAGAGCCTGAGTTCCACAGCTGCAGGTTGGGCAGAAGGGATCCCTCACCTCTTGACTGCACAGACTCAGGACTTAGCTTCAGCAACAGGCAGTTAGGGGCAGAGTGAAAAATGCTGAAGTCCTGCTAGTCCCAGGAAGAAAGTCCTCCATCTGGGAGCTGGGGGGAGAGGAAGCCCTGTCCTCTGGGCTGGAGTGGAGTCTTTGCCTCACTGATTTGGGAGGAGAGAGGAAGGGTATGGTCTCGTTCAAATACTGCAGACTTGTCTTTCTTATCTAATTTTTTTTAACCTAGATTTTCTTGAATAGATGTTTTTTTTTTCATTTGCCATTTGCCCTTAAGACCATTTCCAGAGGTTTTGAATGGTCTATTTTTGTTTGTTTCTTTGTTGTTTGTAATTTTGACCAGTTTTAAATAATAATTTTGACCAGTTTTGACCATTTCACTGGGGAGCAAGTCAACAGAGCTTCTCATGCTGTCACGCCAGAAATTAATCTCACAAAATTTCAAAATTTTAAACTAAAATTTTAACTTCTTAACTGCTTAGCTGCATTGCTTTTGTATAAGCATGACCCATAGCCCATATACATTTCTGAGCTTCTACATATCAGAGTTCTTGTACATTATCCATAATTGCAACTTTTCCCAGGACCTTTGTACTATCTGTTCCCTCTGCCTAGAAAGAACTCCCTTTCCCCAGATATTTGCATGATTTACTCCCTCTCCTCATTCAGACGATTGCTCAAGAATCATCTTTTTAGCAAGGCTTTCCTTCATCACCCTATTTAACACTGAATTCTCCACCCCCAAACTTATCCACCTTTTGCATTATTTTTTTTGATCAGGGACTTCAAAAAAAAATCTCTTTTGTTCACTGCTGAATCCTCAGCACCTCAAGTGTCCTGCACTAAATAATTTTGTTAAAATAATATTCTTGGCATCTTACATGTGCTAAATCATCTAATGTAGATCTATGATCAAAAATAGTAATAATAATTAATAACTAATAACAATGCTTCCTACTCTCTAGACATGGAAACTAGGTACAGAGAAGTTGAATGCAATCAGGATAGTAGAGGCTGAATTTGAACCCAAGCCACTTGACTGTTAGATTAAATTTCCATTCTTCTCACTCCCAGATACTGGTTTCCTTTCCAGAGCACTAACTCAACTAATTCCAGTTAACATGTTAAAAAGACATTTGTTGACACTAGTTAGGATTATTAAGATTCTATAATACTCACGTTTTAATAATGAAATCTTAAAAATCAAATGCCTTCAGGCTTTTAAAAAAGTAATATTTCTAGGGCTTCCCTGGTGGCGCAGTGAGAGTCCGCCTGCCGATGCAGGGGACATGGGTTCGTGCCCCGGTCCAGGAAGATCCCACATGCCACGGAGCGGCTAGGCCCGTGAGCCATGGCCGCTGAGCCTGTGCATCCGGAGCCTTGCTCCGCAACGGGAGAGGCCACAACAGTGAGAGGTCCGCGTACCGCAAAAAAAAAAAAAAAAAAAGTAATATTTCTAACAAGAGGTAGAGAGAATTATTTCTTAAAGAAATTTGGTGCTTCTCAAATAAGGAGTGGCCTATTTGCCTTGCTTATGGGCAACATGCACTGAATTAAATGAGGTATAATAGCTGTGAAATGTACAGTTAGTGCACACTCTTAATTTCTAGGAATTATGTTAATGCAGCTGGGTGTTATGTCAACCAATCTCAATGCAAATTATAAAAACACCCTATACTGAAAAGCATCCCTTTAAAACCAAAGTGGAATAGAAACTTCGTGATATGTATTAGAACCAACATTCTCATACTTGGTGAAATAAAGAAATAGCACTCACTAGTATTACTGTCCTACCTAACGGAAATAAAAATTATAAAATTATACCATGAGCTAAATAATAAATGTTATCACTGGGTATATATTGGTGGTGAAATTCTGGGTGATTTTTAAGATTTTCTATATTTTCTATATATTTAAAATAAATGTATCCTTTTTGGAATCAGAAGAAAAGTGGTTAAATGTTAGAAAACACTAGAGAAGCTTGTGTTCATAAGGAGAAGCTTTAATTGCTAAACATGTAAATAAAGCTGTTTATCTCCATGTTATGGATGTTTCTGCATATGTAAATACTTTAACTTATACATTCATTTTATACCAGCACAATTAAGATCTGCTGCAGCTGAAACTTACTATATAAAGAATATGACTGGATGACTCTACCTTACTTTCTTATGTAAAGACTTCTTGTTATAAAGTTTTAGTCTTTACTACTAGAAGAGGTGGCAGAGTAGAGATTAAGAGCTTGGGCTCGGGCCACACAGCTCAGGTTCAAACCCCAGCTCTATCACTTAGTAGCTGTGAGACAGTGGACAAGCTACTCATAGCTTCTGTGATTCAGCCTCCTTATCCATAAAACGGAGGCAATAATAACTCCTGTTTCATAGGGTTATGGTGTGGATTAAATGTGTCAACCACTTCTAATTCCCAGTTATGTAAGTATTTGCTATCATGATTATTACCAAGTTGGAAGCCTCTTCAAGGTAGGGGAGCTACAGTACTTATGACTACCTTGTGCACATAGAAAAACATCAATAAGTGATTATAGAATGAATAACAGGATTAATTAACCCGAGAACTGAAATTTAAATGAGGACTATATAGTGACTAAAACAAAAACTAGAAGGTTTTGTGGACTGTCAAGTGTAAACTTTTTGTCAGTATTTCTCTTCAGTTCCCTACTAAGAGCTCTGGGGAGAGGAATCCACTTCTAATTTTTCACTGTAAACTCTAGAGATTTTACTGAGGGTACACAAGTAAGAAACAAATTTAGAATGTGTATTAGCGAGGACTCTGTATGAAAGTGTTATGGACTTAGGTTAAGCTGCTTGCTGCTGGAAAGCCAATACTCAAGAGAGAAGTGTTGGTAGGAAAGGAAAGGTTGTTTTATTCAGGAGGCCAGGAACCTGGGGAGAAGGCAGACTCATGTCCAAAAGCCAACTCCCCACTGCCAGCCAGGGGGCCAGAGCTTTTAGGGACATATAGGCAGATGGAGGGGGCTACATGTAGAATGGCACAGTCAGCTCTGACAGTCATCTTGAAATTGGTCATGCAGTGGTCTGATCAGTGTCATCTTGATTTTTTTTAGCACAATTAATCTTCATTTCCAGGCTTGGTGTGTTCCTATGTCTTTGAGGACAGTTCTTGGAATTGTGTAAGATGGAGCAGCTTAGGTCATAGCTACAATCTGGTCATCATGTAGTTAAATTCTTCCACCTTGTGAGGGTTTCAGTATCTGCAAAACTGGTCAACAGATATGCCTGGTCAACAGAATACCCTTGAGGAGGAACTAAAGGTCCTTGATTTTGTTTAATGGCTAAAGTATTATTATTTTGTCTTGTTTGACTGCTTTTCTTTGCTTCTGCATTTTCTCACTTCTCTGATTAAATTTATTCTTTAGCTAAAGTTTTTCTACAGACAGGAGGCAGGCAGAGGACATGGGGAGGGTGTTTCTGTCCTGCTCTGTTACAAAAGCAATAGAACCCCAATTCTAATTAGTTCATGTAAAAGAAAAAAAAGGAGATGTTAAGTGCTTATATAACTATACCACAAGAGGAGAGGCACTAAAGCTGGCCTTCAGGATACCTAGAATCAGGTGAGTCAGTCTGTCTGCCCTGCTGTTTCTCACATGCATTCTCTCTCTTGATCTTACCCCTTACTCTTTGCCTCCTGTTCTCTTTCTCTCTTCCATGTTGGCTTTGTTCACTCCCATTGCAGGCAGTTTCTGTGTAGGATAGGGGGCATGGCTGCCAGCTGCCTAAGGTCACATCTTCAAATATTCTGAGAGAGGAGAGAAATCTTATCCAATATCTCCCATTATAAAACATACCAGGGATGGCTTTCTGGGGTCCTGCTTGGGTATTTTTCCCTGAATCAATCATCATGTCTAGGAAGGAGGATTACATAATACAGGTAATGGTCTCCCTCTCCGGAGTCTGTTATTGTTATTTGCTTGTTTATTTGGGCTGGCTGGATTATTTTAGTAAACTTTATATTCTCCGACAGTGTGAAGCCTCTGATGCTACTCCTTAGGGAGCGTATCTCAGGGTATGCCCACAGTTACTCTTTCCATGACTACACCCAGCTATTAAAATCCACTAGTGGAAGTGGAAGAGAACTGGTCCCCCAAAAGTAGGTGGACAGGTAGCCCAGACAGGCTGCTGTAGCAATGCCAAATATTAGGCAACTATACCAATTTGTGTCTACTGTGTGAAAACACTTAAGGGACTTAAGAGACTCTATTAAATTATGGAATGCACCACTAAGGTAGGACATAGACACTTAACAAAATATTCCAAAGCAGGAATACTCTCAGCTCTCAGTGAGGATTAGATGAAGGATTAATATGATCATCTAACTTCTCCCACTTCTTTAGGTTCAATGATTACAGTTACAGTACTCTACTTGGAAAACAGTTACCCTTAAAGCCTAACAGTGTTTCCAAGATCACTAACAGTCCCTAATTTTCTATTAGAGTAAAATATACATTATTTTGCTATCAATGCAAAACATACAATTTAGTGCCTTTAGTCTTTCTCTGGTTCTTCTGAGTTTTCTTGGATTAGCCTGGGGGAGAATGAAGGCTTGGAATAATCATTATGTGAAGCATGGTAAACACTGATGTACCAAAAGATTTCTAAGCCACTGTGAAGGCCAATTAAAATTGGATGGCTTAAATTGGAAACAGTGCAAGAGTAATGGCCTTTTAACTCCTTATTTAAATTCATGATATTATAGCCACACTACCAATTAATGTATCTATACGTAATATTTCAGTGTGCACCAGAACTCTCTTTCTATGTATATATAATGTTTAAATATATAGCAGAACTCTTTCCACATAAAAGCTTAAATAATGGCCCCAGTACCTTGGCTATTCACACTGTGCTGCCAGGCACTGCGTATTTATAGTTCATTGTATAGATCCTGTTTATACTGAAAATCTCATGGCTTACAGAAGTTACCTATGGCTACCTGTTTCTTAATCAGATAATAGCTGATCAATTTCCTAGTTAGATGGAAATATCTTGTTTTATTCACAATTTAGTGTTTTAAACTAAGGTCTTGCTTTTTTTTTACGTTAAATTCTCTCAACAATTAAAATCTCATACCTAGATGGAAAGCAATAAAGAATTTCCTATGAAATATATTTTTCTTTTTTATGACAGGTGTCTTAAAATCTATATCTTTAATTAAAACTGCACTTGATCCAGCATTTCCACTACCAGGAATGAGCAAATTATCATGGATTTAGAAAAAAGATCTAGCTACAAGAGTGTTCATTACAGCATGGTTTATACCAGCAAAAAATTGGAAATAAGCTAAAGGTACAATAATAGAAAATTTAAAAATAAAGTGTGGCATATCCATGTACTAGACTATTATGTAATCAGTAAAAATTATGTTTTGGAAGAATATATTATAATATAAAAATATATTCTAAATATATCATAAGGTTTGCTTTAAAAGATATTTACCAAATAGTATAATCGCATAATTTAAAATAGACATATACATTTTACATATATATAAATGAAGAATGAAGAATAAACTTTATACACACCAAAATATTAATTATGTTGTCTAAGAGGCAGTAGAATTATGGATTATTTTCTTTTTTATATCTTATATGTGTTTCCTAAATTTTCTGTAATAAAAAAACACTACATTTATTGTAAGAAAAAAAGAAATTAATTGAGGCTTTATTAAGTACTATAAGAGAACAATTGTCATTAGCAGATTACGTGTGCTCCTTGTAGTGATTTCTGTGTCACTTTTCACACTACTTCACAATTTTGTCCTGGACTGTATCAAAATCCATGGACGTATCTGATCTAAACGAAAATTAGCAGAAATCTTCAAAAGAGCCTGGAGAGACGTTGTTTTTGTGAGGAGACGGTCAGCACTCTGGGGACAGACTCTGTGTCCTCTTTCCCATTGTAGATTTCAATGCTGGGCTTAACAGTGCTTTGCTCACACCGGTGCTCAATTATTGATTGAATCAATGTTGAATGAATGTTAAACTCCCTGAAGTCCTGCCTAATTGCCGACAGCACCCTACAGGGTTTGCTATGAGATGTACATAAACCGTAACATGCCAAAATGAGAACCCAGAGCTGATTTGGGGGATTATAATTAAGGACACTGCCTTTGCTTTGTTAGCTCTGAATTAGATTTAAAGTAAACACTGTTGATTCCGGAGTGGAATGCATGTAAAGAGTTCACATTTGTCATATTCTACTTGGTGTTTCATAATAAGATTTTAATAGGTCCTCCATTTTGATCTCATTTGCTCTGATCCAATGTGACAACAAAAGGTTCGATGAACTCTAAATCTCCTAGAAGAATGGAAAAGTGCAGGACGATTGTCATGGTTTTAAAGTGACATCCCTTTGGCCTATCCTATTGTCCAATTATATTTCAAAGGTGGACATATTTTCTAAATTAAAATTATTTTTTATCTGTTGGATATGTACAGGAGTCCTTATCCTCAGGCATGCTTTTGCCCTCTCTATCACTTCAGTAATTTGAATCACCCACATGAATTCAAGGAAAGTACTGTGAACATAACAAGTCCTTATCCAAGTCCAGTGTATTTTGTTCACCTAGTTTACTGCCTTACCATCTGCCCTTCACTTCTGGAGGACTTGCAATAAAGCAGGAGCCAAAGTAAATGCAGATACCCCACTGCTATCTATTTAACTTTCATTAAGTGAGTTGGTGCGGTGCTCTGGCGCTTTCTCAAAACCAGCCCATCATCTGAGAGTATTTACATAAGACTCTTTGCATTATATTCCGACCTCTGCAACATAAGTATTAACTACTGACATCTGCCAAGTCTGACTGGTAAGTGCTTTACAGTATCAATTCATCCCAAGCAAAGAGCATTTCTGAGTGCTGCAGTGCTCTTATTAATGCCAAGAAGTATCAAGGCTCATATGACACCTAGCAGAAATTAGTACCCACATTCAAAGAAAAGTCTTTGTTATTTCCCAGAGTATTATGTGGACTTTATTGAGATGACTGCATCTGACACCTGCTGTAATATAAAATGCAGCTATAATTAGCCAACTGATGCTCACTGCAGTTTAGGTCGAATCCCTTCTGTGGGAATTATGCTTTAAAATATTCAGAACTCCAAGTGGCTCTCATTACATTTAATTTTAACTTAGAATTAGGTGGTCTAGAAAAAAAATTTAGGATTGTAATAGCCCCCTGCTGAATGCCACACAGCAACGTGAAAACCCATAGGGTTTTTTCCCCCTCTAAAAAAAAAAAAAAAAAAAAAAAAACGAGAACAGCAGACTACACTAGAGCCTTCAATTGAAGTCTGGCTTTGCTTAATTGTACTTTTTGCACTCATCAGTCTCTCCTCTTCAGAGCAAGCGACAAAAATTGCCTGAATAGCCAAAGAAAAGTTTCCCACAGTCACTGGCCACAGAAAAACACTATTGTCCTTCCTCACAGTTTGATGGACAACATTTCTATAAATGGGTAGCCAGGCTGTCAATGGTACCCTGGCTGAAAAGGCAAAAGAAGAGAACAGATTCTGCCAATATCTGACAAAGCATGTTAACACAGAATCAGGCATTCACTAGTCAGGCAGCTGCCCCTGGGACCTTCATCACACAGGTGCCTTTAAGCCATTTCCTATTCATAGATAAAGGAAACAAGCAGGAGATACCTGGGAAAGGAGCAGTCTATTATGGTTTGCCAAATGTCCATCTTCTGGGCTGTGTAATAAAAGTAGAAAGAAGAAAAAGGAAACTGTAGTTTCAACTGAAAAATATAAAACAGCAGAACATTTACAAAACCTGTCATTTAAGCTGTGGTGTTTTTTCCCTTTCCTTTCCTCTTGATTTTTTTTTTGGGGGGAGAAGTAGATTTTTTTGTTTGTTTGTATGACATAGCAGCACTCATGTCTAATTACAAAGGTCTTTTATCATCAAGTGGCTTATCCTATATATATGTGCGAAAACCCCTTCACACTTTAACACTGAAATACTTACCTGGTACAACCGAGTCACAAAGAATTACTTTGTCACTGTAAGCAGATTTTTTCTACACACACACATTCCATTTCAAGATCCGTGATCAATAATGTGAAAATTGTTATTGGGTGATGATTCTCCAGTAAAGCAGAAACTCTAGACCATCTCCTGAGAAACCACTAAGATAAATACTTCAGGAGAATGATTACCATTGTTCATTTCTTCATAATTTCTTAGACTAAGAACATTAATTTCACACTCTGCCGATCTACCCAGTCAGAGGAAGTATCAGTAAGACCTCAGTATTCCAATGGCCCCATTAGCATATATATAGGACATTTAAAAATTAAATTAAAATTTAGTAAGACATTTTCCAATTAAAATTTTATAATTACTACATTAAAGTTGTTAACTATGAATTTCTATTTTATTTTCTCATTTCATTTTACTTATTTTCACACTCTCAGATCTCCTATACTCAAAGTATGGAGCAGATATGAGGAAAGAACCAGGAACACAATTTGGCAAAGTAATTAAATCCTCAGGCACCTAAGATTGACTAAATATTGTCCTTGGGATACAATTTGAAGATTGACACACTCGTAACCATAACTTTTCAGCCAAAAGGCCAGGTACTATAAAACTACTGGGAAACAACAGGATCTATAAAGAAAATGCCTTGAGTTAAAGTACTAATTTTTCAACTAACTTCTTGAGTCCTACTTCATTTTGTATAGCTTCCTCATCTGTAAAATAGAGCATATTGCTCACCCCCGTTTGGGGAAGTAGTCATTGTTGAAAGTTTCTGCCCTTGAGGTAGGAAGAGAGAACATCTGCTAAGTGGAATAAAACCAACCAAGGTTAATGAACACTTTAGAAATACAACACTGCATTCTCTGAATTAAAATTTATTTTCTTCTTTATTTTTTCTTTTTATTTATTTCTAGAATAAAAATAAAATGAGGTTGACTTTAGTTAATAGTTAATGCATTGATTTATTAATTTTATAATCCTTACAATGTAAAGACAGGAAACTTTCCTTAAATTTAATTCAGTTCAGTATTTAGTAATTGCTTATATGTAATCATTGCCATTATTGCTATCATGCCTATAATGTGCTAGGGGCATTATATATGTTTTGTTTAATTGTTTAATTTTCATAACAACTCTCTCTCTACAATAATTTTCACCATTTTACAGGTGAGGAAACTGAGGCTGCAAGATACAACAGTTTACCTTCTGTACTTCTATAAAAGTTGTAGAGCTTGAATTTGAACACAGATCTGTCTCTTTCTAAAGACCATGCTTTTCCTATGAAACCCTGATTCATGTTTTTAACTAGTAGAACACAATACATTTTTATTTATTCATGACTTGAAAACACAATATTATCTTTTATTAGGTAGCATATATACATATTTTTATTTTATTATATATGTATGTATGTGTTTAATCATTGTAATGTAAGTTAAATCAACCTCTTGTCTCCAGGTAGAAACACCAAAACTTTTTTGGATAGTTGAATTAGAGTTTTATTTATTGTATTACTTAGGGAAAGAGTTTCCACCAGTGACCAAATTTATAATTGAAAAATTTAACCAAAGACTGCTTTTACCTCATAGGCACAGTGTATCTCCCCAACCAGATGGAAATTCCTTAAGGTCTACTAGGAACCCTGTCGATTGTCAGCTTTCTCAAGATTTCTTTGTGACAAAACATAACCTCTTAGGAATTTCTTCTTTAATTGTATCCTAAAAATTCCAACAACATAAAACACTCTTTTATTCTTTGGTTGAAGCCACAGTTTCTCACTGCTGCCCATCAGGTCAAATATAAATGTTTTAGCTTGGTGTTCAAGTTCATAGAAAATGGATCCTAACTGCTTCTTCAACCCCTAATCTCACCCTTCACTCCAGCTGAGCAAATCTCACCTCTCCTTCTTCCTTGCTCATTGCCATATCTGGCCTCTTCGTTGCTCTGTTTCTTACTAGACATACCCTCTTTCCTTCTTTCTGTCAATCTAAACCTAACATTCTATGTCCATCTAATGTTAGACATTCTCCAAAGAAATTTTCTTAACTCACTGCACTCAACACTGATCTTTAAGTTAATTTCATCTGCCCCTATTACTTTATTATGTGGACTATCACCATTCACTTGAATGATATGATAGTTTGCCTCATCCTTTAGTTGTTTCATGGAGCCTAAACCTATAATTTTTTTCCTTTTTCCACCAAACGATAGCCTCCCTGGGGGCAAAAGAAGACCATGAATCCATAGACAAATGAATGAAGAGTAAAACAGTTTATCCTAATGCTCCGTATAATATTCTCTCACATTTGGTCCTGGAAGAGTTATCATCCATTGATATCTTTCTACTTCTACAACTAGAAAAGGAATCCACACTCCAATCTGGCTTGAACAGAGAATGAGTTAGAAGAGTTAACATCTCCAATCTTTTCTCGGTAGCTGTGCACTAAATATTTTTGGCTTTTCTCCTACTGGGCACATGAGAGGATTACCTGTGACCCCATTTGAGGTTAGCATGACCATATGATTTGCTTTAGTCAACAAATGTGATCAGAAGTGACAAATATCACTTCTAAGGAGAAGCTTTAATAGTTTGTGCTATTTGCCATTTTACTTTTTCTTTTCTGCAGTATTTGTGGAAGAATGGAGGTGGAGCCCTTTCCTCAGCCAAGGTCCCTAAATGAGGATAATATACAGCAGAGTCCCCAGCCAGCTCATGCTGTACATGTAACAAGAGAAATAAACACACTTGTTTTAACCAACTAAGTTTTATTACTGCAGCATAGCCTATCCTATGCTGCCTGGTATAATAGCTTTCTAAGGTCAAGATGGGGCTCAGAATGTCAAGTTATAAGAAGAAGACTGAAAGAACAGAATGAGTGGCTAAATTAAAGCATCTTCAAATAGGAACCAGAAGTATGTAAGATGAGTTATTTCATTTCTTAAACTGATGGGTGAAGAATCAAGCTCAATAGATCCTTCAAACATCTTGTTGTTGAGTTGTTTACAGTTTCCTTCCTTTCTCCTCTTTGGTATCCATTTCACCTTCAAACTCTGCACATTAGTTTGAAATTTTACAGTGATCACAGACTCCGCTAAAATCTTAATCACCACAAAGTTTAGTGGTAGATTTCTATAATGTTTATATATGTAATATTTCTGATTGAATATTAAAATAGCATTTGTGTCCTTGTAGGTCCAGCTGCAAAATGATATGCATATTTTGGCATTATTTTGCTGTTGGTACTGTCCAGGGAGTCAAAATAAGAAATCACAGATCTGGCTTTACTAATCTACTTAAGAGTTGCTTTCACCTAGTTATGGCATAAATACACATTTTAAAATATTTATTGTTTTCTTATATTTGTTTCAAAAAAGAAACATATAAAGTTTCAAATATGAAATATGAGAACCTACTAAGTCAGCTTATTTTGTTTTTACTTTTATTCTTTTTTATATACCAGTATGCTGACAGATACATTCCCCTATGAATACATTCTTCACCACACATAAGGACTGTATAGTTATGAATAATGAAATGATTAAAAAGTATAATGTAAGAAGAGCACAACTGTTTTTTATTTCTCACTCTCGAGGACTCATTGCAATATTTCCTGCTCCATATTAAGTTTGAGAGCTTCTGAGAAGTATTCTTAGAATTCCGATCTTTTGGAAAGAATAATGATTCAATTAGAGTTTTTTTAATCATGATGATTACTTTATGATAATGATCTTATATGGCTAAGATGTTGCACTTATATTGCACTTAGATGCAGCATTTCATTTTAGCAAGTTCCAAGAACCATCCATGACTTTATTATATACCTGACTTTTACAAATTCTTTGTCTAAGAACCTCTTCATTCTCAGTTGAAATGGGGATGCTATTTGATAAATACAGTGATAACCAGTACCAGCTGAAAAACATGCAAAATGAAAAATATCAGAACCATTTAAAAGCAAACCAGAAATCCCCATTTGTAGTCTAAGTAATCCACCTTGGAACTGGCTTAGAAACCAGTCTTTCAGAGGTGCCTTGCAATTCCCTTGATGTTTCATTGGAGAAATCGAGACTTTAGTAACACATATGATATTAAGGCATTAGTTTCCTCCCATAGTAGAGGAAGGGATCTAAGGCTATATCACCATCACCATTTCTAACAATATCCTGCTAGCTAAAGATTGAAGCTAGCCAAATTGCTGATCATTTCATTCACTTGAGTAGCAAGACATGAATAGAAGTAGCATTTGAAATGAATTGTTTATTAAAATGATTATAGAAAAAGTTTCTTTTGTAAAAAGATAACTTTAACCATTTTTTTCTTTTGCCATCTCCCTTTTAAGGTATTCTATTTATCAATGCTCATTCAACCAATATTTATTGAACCCAGACTGTGTTAGGGAAATGAAACCCATGGCATTGCACAGAAGTGGGGGGCAGGTTAGGGTATATGTCATAGGATCAGCACAGACAATGCTGGCTTGCTCAAGGAAGCTACCAGTTACAGGGGCCAGAGAAGGCTTGATGAGAGAGGTGAGTCTTAAGATGAGTCTTGAAAGATAGGTGAGATTTCAGTTGGTATAGATAAAAGTAGTAAAATAGACAAAATAAATGCAAGAGAGCAATATGGGTGGCAAGGAAATGAGTATACTGTAGTAATTTCAGACCACTTCATTAAGTATGAAAATAGGATGTTTGTAGCCAGCAGAGTCAGAATTTAGTTTTTGTTAATGATGGTGATGAAGGTTTCGGCAGGGAGAGGTGTGTTTAGGTATAGTGAAGTTGTCTTCCTCTGAGAGAGTCGAATCAAGTTCACAGAGGAAGCAGAAAGCAATGGTATGAGGAATTTCGACTTGGAAATAAAAAACACCTCTTCCTTTGAGATAGGAATCATCTTTCTTTACTAAGAAAGAATATCTAAGGTCATAATATCTATTCCATACTTTCCCCCTCTTCTTGAATGGTATTTTCTTTAAGAAATAACTCCTAAAGTATCTTAGCCTTTAGACCTATCTTTTCATCAGTGCATACATTCATTTCAACATGTATTTAGCAACTACTGTGTGCCAGGAACTGTGCTGAGCATGGTGCATACAAAGATCCGCCAGCTGCATCATTTTTGGCATACCATTGCCCAAGCACTGTGCCTGGCACATGGTTGATACTCAATAAAATTTTGCTGCTTTAAGGTAGAAATAAGGAAAAATGAGAAGGCACAACCAGTTATCTGTGAATTTCTCTGTAAAGTAGGATGGTTATTATCTGGTGATAATGGAAAGGGTAAGTAGTGAATTAGATGTGTGAGCAGAGAGATCTGAAGCACCTGCTATAAGGGAAGTGTGCTGGGGAATAAATCGAGATCAATATCAAGACTGTCAAGCAGCAATGAGAACCCAGTTGGAGTAGGACAGATTGATTTTGCAGTGGGCCAGGGGTACACATAGTGGTATGACTTTCTCCAAGAA
Organism: Physeter macrocephalus; assembly: GCF_002837175.3. Lineage (NCBI taxonomy): Eukaryota > Metazoa > Chordata > Mammalia > Artiodactyla > Physeteridae > Physeter > Physeter macrocephalus. The sequence goes on along the minus strand of NC_041224.1, from coordinate 119,505,908 downwards.
TACTATTTTAACAAAATTCTCTGTAGTACAGGAAAAGGATTAGGGAAACACATAGAGGTAGGGTGGTGACTGAACGTGAGGATTGGTGTGGCAGAAAGATAGAGGTTTAATGAATGCAAAGTAGAGTTTCTCATTTCACTAAAGGCAAGCCCTGTGTCCCCCAAACAACTTGATTTGGTGTTATGTGATATTTCCCTTATGTTCTTAACCCATAAAAATTAATTACTTTATTCTAAACTGACTATTCTAAAATTGCATTCCAACATGACTTCTGAAATAGTTATACCATCAATAAACCTGTTTTAGAATTGTTTTATTTGTATCAGAATGGGCACAGAAGTGTCCTCTTATGATAGACTCCTATCTTAAAGTTTCATAAAACTATACAAATGTTGAATGCAAGATGTTATAAAATTAATATTAAATAAATATTTACTTTTCCATTGTGAGATTTTGGAAATCCCATGCTATAAATCCCGTGAAATCTTTTTTTTTGAATAAATAGAAGACCCTTTCAGAGGACATTAAATCTGCACAAATTAAAGAACAACCTCTACTGATTTAGCTACTATCATGTTCATTTATGCTGCTTGTCATCTAGTCAAATTTACATATCCCATGTGTCTGCATATTTGAAACGACTATAAGAAAAAATGACAAAATGGCATTAGCTTATTCAAAAATGATATGATTGAATACATCACTGTTCTAAACTCCATGGCAGAATTAGTATCTTGTATTTTAAACCAATTTTCTGACACCTGGATTTTCCTCAGTTTAGATGGGTTCCTAGTCTTAGATGGAAAGAAGCTGACTGACTCTGGTTGTTCTCAATTCCTCTCTTTAGAAAGCCAGGTAGGTGGTCAATATAAACTGTTATGTAGTGGTCAAGAAAATAACATTCAAGAGGATAAGAACTCAAGAACTTTTCAAGTATATGGACTATGCTTCCATTGGGAACCCTCCAATTCTCAGGATAGGACTGGATTCATACCAGGCACTCAAATATTGTGTGACTAGGCTCCATGCAACCCAAGGATGGGTCTGTATCTGGCTTGTTCACAGCTGCATCTCCATTACCTACCAAAGTATCTGACATATCATTGGTGTTGAGAAGGAAGGAAGCCAGGAGATACAGAAATAGTTACCTTCAATTTTAAGTAATAACATTCTCTTAGGCAGTATGTTAATGGATCAGGCACTGAACAAAACATCTGCACTTTAACAACTGTCTTAATAATAGCACATGTTATTAAACACCAAAGAACTTCTGGAACTACTCACATTAAAAAAATTTAGAAAATTGCATTCAAATTATAGGTAATCTACATATGAAATCACTTGCGGTTAATGTGTTGCTTAGTAGGCATATATTCCTTTGTGTAAATTTTGGCATTTTCTTTGCCCATGATTTAACTAACTCATCTTTCAGAGAAAGCTGTTGTAAAATTATATTTTAAATCTTAATAGTTTTAGCTTTTCTTTTTAGGGGGATAATGCTGCTGCCTGAGTGTAAGAACAGGAGGTAAAACCAGGTCAAAGTGTTTTGTTTATTATCATCACTGTAATAGTTTAAAGCAATAACTAAACAGGTAAATATCATTTTTATTATCCTCAGGGAGATTTTCCAAGTGTTTTGGAACCCAATTTGTATTGATAAAAATAAATTAGATGAAATTGACTGAAAAGAGAGCTCTCCATATGAGAGTTCAAAAGATGAATTATATTACCCTTCAGTTATTGATAATAACAATAATTTACCTTACTACTTTAGTATTTAGTTTACAACATACTTTCACATACTCTATTTCAACTGATTTGAGCGACTTAAGTCATGCAGCTAGTACTGGCCCATTGATTTTTTTCTATTTCCTTGATTATTCAAGCAATTCATAGTCATTGTAGAGAATTTAAATACAGGAAAATATATAGAAAAAGATCACTCTAAACCAATCACAGTCAATATTTTGGTGAATTTCCTTTCAGTCTTTTTGTCTATGTATTATTCCAGTATTTAAGCTAATACTCTATACAGTTTATTACACCATCTTTTTCTTTTGACATTATAACAGGCATTTTCCCATTTTGTTTGAGTCTTTAAATATCATTTGAATAACTGCGTAAGATAATTCTAATTTTTAAACGTGTAAATAGAAATATATTTTGGATATCTTTATGCTCAAAACATTTTTTGTGTTTCAGAATATTTTCTTAGGGTAGATTACAAGGTTATATTTACCAAATACTAGAAGCAGCCATAGGTTCAGAAGGGATTTGATTTTATGTAGTTAATCTTATTGCCTTTGAGAACAATTCTCTTTATTTTTATAATCCTTAAAGATCTATAGAAATTTTTCTTTGCATCTCTCTTAAGTGTTAGAGATAGAAACCCTCAAATCACTCTTCTCATTATGTTCTCTGGTGAAGAAAGAAAACATCTAGTTGTTATTTTAGTAGAATAAGATATTTAAAGAATATTATTAATTTTAATGATCATTCTCTTTAAAATGATAAAGATGTTAATAATGATAGCAGCCAACTTTACTGAGAACTCACTATGTGCATGGTACCATGTTCTAGCATTTTACATGCATTAACTCAATAAAGATAATTGCATGATTGAGAAAGAAGATGAAGAGTAATTCACCTCAACAGCTAGGCGTGGTGAGCCAATTTATCAACACAGGAAGTAGGTTTAGGTTTCCCTTAAATAAATGTAGAATATAAGAAAAACTGCTGCTAGTCAACCAGTAGATATACCAATAGACACTTTCTCATCTTGAGGAACGTTGTAGAATCTCTCAGAGGTCATTAAAAATGGGAGAGGAAAACAATTGGGAGAAGGAATGAGTGATGTGTACTTTTCATTTCTTTCTTTATAAAGTAATAGATGGCTGAAAATAGAAGGGTTAGGATGGGAATACCATTGAGGATCAAAGAAAGGAATATAGTCAAATAACTTGAGAAAAGTGTTTAAAAGAACATAGTAGCCTGATTGTATGTGCTAGCCACTGATCTGAGAAAATTTTTATATTACCTAATTTTATGCTCGCAACTCTATAAAGTGGGTGGAATTATCCCCACACAATCCAAGGGAGAAACCGACCAGCAAATGCTTGACAGAGTATAGAAGTCTGGATTAGAAATATTAAATAAATACATTTAATATTTTCAAGGAGAAAATCAACAAAAACAAAAATAGGTGATGAGACACACACATTAACCTAGTAGTTAAGAAAAGTAACCAATTAGACATCTTAGAAATAAAGACTATATTTGAAATTTAAATACCTCAGCTGATGGGCTAAATAGCGGACAAAATACAGATGAAAAGAAAGTTAATGAACAGGAAGATGGAACTGAGGAAAACTCCTAGAACCAAGCTATTAAAAGACAAAAAATATAAAAGAAATTTTAAGAGACACTTGGGATACATATTTTTAGGAGGAAAAAATAGAGAGAATGGTGGATGGGCAATATCTTAAGCGAAAGTGACTAACAATTTGGCAGAAAAAAATTTTTAAAGACCCATGTCTTCAGATTTTAAAAGCTTATCAAATGCTAATCAACATTAATTTTTTAAAACTCATGTCTAAACCCATGATGAAACTTGTGAAAAGTAAAATAAATCATTAAGCTTCCATAAAGAAGACACAGAACACTATAAAGAATGAGAAAATATTGTCATTAGATTTCTCATCAGTAACAATAGTTCTAGAAAAAAAGTCAGAAAAATACTTTCAAAGTACTGCGGGAAAAAAAAAAACAAAAAAACAACCTTAGAACCTGACAAGGTTCTAAGAAAAAACCTAACAAGTCAAACTATCAGTGAAGAGTGATGACAAACACATTTTCAGATACATAAGAACATAGAAACTTTAATACCCACAGATCCTTGCTTTAAGATGTTTGGAGAAGTGGATTTGCAATTGTAGTTCTTGAAGCAAACTTGCTTCAAAGTCAGGGCATGAACTTTTCAGAACAGTAGAAAAGTAGAGGTAGAGTCATTGTCTGGGACATCTGTGCTTTGCCCAACACCCTCTTCCTGCCCTTATGAAAATGTAGCCTGGCTGGTACTACTGGCTTAGCAGGAATTTAGCTTTCTTAGTTCTGGAGAATGTTACTTTGGAGAGTGTCACAACCACTGCATGACCCCTAAGAGAACCAAAAGGTCAATAAAAGCAGTGATAGATCTCTACTTCTGACCAAGATGGAGTAACAGGATTCAGATCTATCCTGCCAAGTAAACAACTAGAAAAATAAAATAAAATAAAAAACAGATAAAATAAGCAAATGCCTTCAGATGTTGGACAATAGGAATCATAGGACTGTGATCCCTGAAAGGAAGCAAACAAGTTGAGCCCTACAACTGTTCCAGTTTACTAGCAGCTCAGGGAGGTAGAATGTGAATAAAGTCTGTTTGTCTCACTGGGTTGAAGAGACAGTGATCAGAGTTTGGGGAGGCAAGGCAGCTAGAGTTTGTGGGACAGAGAACCAGAGAAAAGGGAGCTCTGCAGAGAAGGAGAGTTCTGGAGATCTGCAGATCTTTGGCTGAGTATTGATCCAGGTACATGTGAAAGAAAACTAAAGTAACAGGCAGTTTCTAAAGTAACAGGCAGTACAATTACCAGTGCTCACACAGGAATGTAAATAGTTTGTGTTCTCACCAACACGAGTGGAAAACTCTTGCAATACAAGGGGCATTAATTAGAATACTCAGGATGGGTATCACCTTAGTTGTGGGGCTAAATTAGCCCTGGCCTATGGCTGCTCTGGACATGCCAAGACAGAGCTTAAAGACAAGCCTCAAAAACATAAAACTTATTATATGTAACTTAACTGCATATCAAAATAAAACCCTAATTAATGAAAGCTTCAAAATCCAGAAACCAGCAATGTAAAATTTACAGTGTCTGGCAATCAAAAAATCAGGAAAATATGACCCATAACCATAACAAAACTCATTCAGTAGGAACAGCCCCAGAAATAAAAGATGATGTAACTAACAGACAAAGATATTAAAATAATGTCAACCTTTAAAACTAAAAGGTAAGTGGTTTAGCTAGCAAAATCAACTTTATTTGGGAGTAACAGAGGAATTGCTATTTGGGACATGCAAACCATGCCAATTCATAGGCAAGTCCAGAGAACAAAGAAAAGGAGTGCTCTTTTATATAGGAAAGGGGGAAGATGGGAGGGGCTGTTTTGAGTTAATGTTCATTGGAGGAGAATGAGGGTTCAGGGTTGTGGCAGCTTCTTATTGGTTGAGTTGCAGGGGATTTTATTGGCTGGCTGTTGCTGGGCAAGGAGAATATCTTCCTTCTTTCTGCTAGGGTATGTAAAGTAAGCTTCCTGTTGAGGTATGCTGCAATGAGTGGTATGTTTGTGAGAGCTCCCCCTTCAGGACTTGGTCACTCCATTTTGAATGAGGTTTCCCTTTATTCATTTTCACATTTCACCCTTTTGATCAAGATCTTTCCTCTAAAGCATCACTGATCAAGAGTCAGTTTTCCCATACTTAGCGGTTTTATGCCTTTGATGCCAGGAAGAACCTTTCCTGGTTGTCATGTCCCACACTGGACGGAAAGTATACAGATTGGAAACCATTGAAGCCACACTTGAGTAACAAAGAAGGGTAGGAGAGAGAACTCTCAGGCATTTCTTATTTAAAGTCTATATCTTATCAAGGTCATAAGTGTTGGAGATCATCTTGAGGCATTGAGCTAGCATCACTTTATCAGTACATCGTTTCTACAAGGGTTTGACAGGCAATAGGTACAAAACTTAAAAATAATTATGCAAAGCAAAATTTAAAGTTATATGACAAATCCAGATTGTATGATGGTTCTAAACCAGAACTCTAGACTTGAAGGTAGCCAACTGAAAAAATCAAAGGACCATGGAGAGTCGGGTTATATTTGTGTTAACCAGTGTACTGTTCCCTGATCTTACGTAATTGAGTTTCTGCCTCTCCAGGGGCATCTATACATGTGCAACAGGTGGTATTTCTTATTGCATGAATGCTTCCTTGTTCACAAAGCAGGTAACCCAGAGCTGTGTGACTGTCTAAAAATACTTTCACCAGCAAGTCAAGTAATTTTTGTTGGGTCACTACAGCCTTGGCTGGGGAATTCGATAGCCCTCCTAATGGTAGGGAAAGATTTCTGATAATGTATTCACTGGCACATACTCCAACCCAAGGGAGAAATGCTCTCCCTATGGAGGCAAACCTGGAGTCATGTATGCCTCCTAGAAGTTTCCATTTAAGGCAGCCACAGAAGCTTAATGGTTGGGCCAATGGGAGACTTCTGGTTTGTTATGTATGTTAACAGGAACAATTAAATGTCCCAATAAGCATTGACTTCCAATTCGCCAGCTATCTAAACATTCATATCCCCATGGGAAATGCTGTTCACTGAAGACAAAAATGAAAGCAGCTGGAGTGCAGAGAACTCTAGCTGAGTTCTAGTTATTGATAGATCCATTAGCTGGAATTTCCTGATTGACCTTTTTAAGCCAAAGATCAGAGGAATTGGGATGACATTCTGTAACGTGTCATTCCATCCTAAAAGGGTCCTTTCTGAAAGCCTTGCAAATAGGAGTTAGCCTGTTTGTATTTCCCTTGGATGCAGGGGACATATCATGTTTAGATAAGGAAAAGAATGTGGGGGAGTGACGGTCATATAATTAATGAGGATGGAGGTGCTTAGTTGAACTAGTACGGTTTTGACTGGGGAAAGATTGAAACAAGGTATGGTCATAACAATCTAACCCAATAGCTAACATTCATAGGCTCACAGCAGTGGCATTTGGGACTAAAGAAAAATTGGCTACAGGTAAGACCAAGCAGTCTATGACATAGTGAACAGATTGGAGTTTCTGGTGACAGATCTAACATTCAGAAAGTTTTCCCCCTTTTGCAGTAGATTGGGAAATGCAGATAAGAGCATTGCCTTTCCAAGAAAGAAAAGGAGAAAATAAGCTAAGAAGCAACAGTGAGAAAAAGGTATACAGGTCTGGCCCAGTCATCTTGGAAAAGTCATCTCCTTCAGCTGTTGTCTGCTTTAATTTCTGGAAATCTTTATTTTCAGGTCAGCAGTTGGTGTACAGGCTCAGTCAGGGTTTGGTGCTTTCTTTAGATGTGACACATGAATCCAAGAGTCTACTCCTAGGAGTGTGGCAGCACAAGGATTGGTTAACAGTACATGATAGGGGTCTTTTCAATGGGGTTGAAGAGAGTCTTTCTGGAGATATCTTTTCCAATAGATGAAATCTCTTGGCTGCAAAGTTTGGTGTTTGAGGTCTTCATCTCTTGGGAGCATGCTGTGAAAAGATTGTAATACTAAAGCATGGTTATTTTCACTGGATGTAATTAGACCTTTGCAATATTGAAGTATATATCTTTTTATTATTTGTGAACCCAAACAGACAGGAGGTAGATGCATGGGGCACCCAGCAATTATCTCAAAGGGTGGTAGTTTATGGTTACAAAGGGGGTGGATTTGAGATTTAGAAGGACCAACAGCAATGCCTTTGGCCAAGGTATTTGGAGGGTTTCCACAAATTTTGCCAATTGGGTTTTGATGACATCGTTAGTTCTTTCAACTAGTCCTAAAGGTTAATTTGATGATGATGATAAGCACAGTGAAAATGCTATAAGACTGGCCAAACAGCGCAGACTTTTTAATTTTTTTAACATCTTTATTGGAGTATAATTGCTTTACAATGTTGTGTTAGTTTCTGCTGTATAACAAAGTGAATCAGCTCTACGTATACATATATCCCCATATCTCCTCCCTCTTGTGTTTCCCTCCCACCCTCCCTATCCCACCCCTCTAGGTGGTCACAAAGCACGGAGCTGATCTCCCTGTGCTATGCGTCTGCTTCCCATTAGCTATCTATTTTACATTTGGTAGCGCATATATGTCAATGCCACTATCTCACTTCGTCCCAGCTTACCCTTCGACTAGTAAAATGGGTTCCCCAGTCACTGTGGAGCTCAAGAGGGGTTCCCCAGGTAGGGATAATCTTTTATAATAGTATTTTAGCCACTGAAGTGGCAGCAGCTTATCTACGTGGAAAGGTTTAGACCAAGTGGAAAAACAAAACAAACCATGGCTAAAACATATATTTATATCCCTGAGACAAAGAAGCTGAATAAAATCCATTTGCCAAACTTCAAATTGTCCATTTGGCAATTTAAAGTGTCCAGGAGCAGTGGGGACTGGTTTCCCTGGATTATATTTTGGGCAGGTAGGGCTAGCAAAGTAGGCACTTCTTTCAGCCTTATTAATATTTCCCCACCAGTATTGATTCATAAACGTTATCACTTTATCCACAGACTAATGGTTTAATGCGTGTGCAGTGGTTGGTAATGGGAATTTTAGAGTCTCTGGAAGGACTGGATTAGTATTTGCCTCAAACCAGGGTTCTCTTTTTATTAGATTTCCAATATTGTGTTTCCTTTTCTGGGGCTGATTTTTGGGCATATCTAGTCAAATTTTCTAGATTATCTAGAAACATCCCTTTGGACCATAACAGAATTTGGTTGTTGGTTCCTTTGAGAGCAGTATTCTTGGTGGAAATATCAGTGAGGTGGTTTCCTTTCACTTCCAGGGAGTCAAGTTTGGAATGCCCAGAGATCTTAATAATAGTCAAAATGGCTAGTAAGAGTATGGCATCTAATAAATTTTGGACATAAGTGCATTTTTTCATTTTATCTCCATTAGAGATAAGGAAACCTCTTTGTTTCCATAGCATTCTGAAGTCATGTCTACTCCAAAGGCATACTGACTGCTGGTATAAATGTGGCTTTGCCCTGGCCTAGAGTACAAGCTCAAGTAACAGCATATAATTCAGCCTGTTGGGCCAAGGTAGTCAAAGGTGAAGATACTGCCTCCATGACTTCAATAGCAGTTGCACTGCATATCCAGGACAAAGTTTACCATTTTCATCCTTTAAATAAGAAGCATTGGTAAACCATGAGAACTCAGCATTGGTTAGCCAAGTTTCCTGTAAATCATTGTGAGTGGTCAAAGAGTGATCTGTCAGAGTCTAACAGTCATGAGGAGTATCATTTTTATAGGAGGGAAGAAGGATGGCAGGGCTAAGGTTTTTACAGTGAGAAAGAGCTATATAAGGAGCAGTTAGCAAGAGGTGAGACATCTGGCTGAAAGGTGTTGAGTGTGCTGAGAATTCAGGAGGGCTTCTACTGCATGGTGTACAAAGATGCTTAGAGGGGATCCCATGGCTATTTCTCCAGCGTCCTTAACTAAAAGGACAGTGGCAGGAATGGCTCTGAAGTGAGGGGGGTATCCTTGAACCAATGCTAAACCGTAGTACTTAACAGTGTACTTAACAGCAGTACTTAACTGCTGACTGTAGTACTCTATGGGGCAATAGTGATCCCCATGTTTTTTGGTAAGTACTCCAAGAGTGCTTCCATCCTCATATATGAAGAGGAAAAAGGGAAGTTAATAATTAAGGTGACCAAGGGCAGGGGAATTTATCAAGCTTTCCTATCTGGTATTAAAGGCTAGGTCATCCTGATCTTTTCAAGCAATAGGATCAGGTTTGGTGTTCTTTAGTAATGCATATAAAGACTGGGCCATGAGAGAAAAGTTCAGAATTTGCTTCTGCCAGTAGCCAGCCAATCTGAGAAAACTTGTAGTTGGGGTTTGATTTGGGGTTTTGGGAAGTTCAGGATCCCATGAAGCCTATCTGGATCTAGGTTCAGCCCTTGTTCTGAGAGCAGGCCCCAAAAAACAAACTTGGGTCTGAAAAAACTGCAGTTTCTCCTTAGAAGTTTTATGTTCCTTTGAGGCTAAAAGTTTTAACAGGTGAATGCTGTCTTCCTATAAGGAGACATGGAAAGCAGGGTAGAGAAGCAAATTGTCTACACATTGTAATAAAGTATGAGTCTCCAGGAAATTTTATATAATCTAAATCAGTGTTTAAGGTTTGTGAGAAGTAAGAAGGACTTTTGGTAAAACCCTGGGCATTACCATCCAGGTGTATTGTTGTCATTCCCAAATACAGGCAAAGAGATATTGACTTTCTTTATCCACTGGGATGCTAAAGAAGGCACTACATAAATGAATCACAGTGAAAAATTAGCTTTCAGTGGGGATGGAGTCTAGTAATGTATAGGGATTGAGAACAACAAGGTGATGAGGAATAACAATATTGTTTATGGCTCAGAGGTCTTGGACAAATCTCCATCCCCAACCATTGGGTTCCTTGACAGGTAAAATAGGGGTGTTGACGGGACTAGTGTGGGGGAAAATGAGGCCCAGGACCTTCTAGTATTCTATTATTGACTTAATGGCCTGGAGGGCCTCCATATTTATAGGGTATTTATTAATTCTGGAGAAAGGCTTTGAGGAATCTCTTTGGATCTTAATAGAATGTGCACTGTGGATTGTGCCAGTGTCAGTTAAGGATGTTGCCCTTAAGGAGGGTGGTAGCTGATCAATAGAGACAAATAACTAGTGTCTTTAGAATTAGCTCTAGTGCCATAAGAGATGGAACAAATAAAAGATGTTGAAGGATCATTTGTTTTGCCTAGTTGTCCATTTTGTTTGCTGCTATCAAATTCTAGAATTATTTCCCCATTTTTGGAGAAAGAAATTCCAGCATGATATTTTTCTAAGAAATCTTGGCCCAGTAAATGCGTAGGAGAAGGAGAACTAAGGAGAAAATGGTGGGTGTCTCTTAGAGGGCCTAAGTAAAAGGAGATAGGTTTAGAAACAGGAACCTGTTGAAGGATATTTGAGACCCCCACTATTTGGACAGTTTTGATAGCCCAAGTAGGAGCTGTTTAATAACAGTGGGGTTGGGCACCAAGAGTGTAGCTCCAGGGTCAATAAGAACACAGAGAGATCCATTCCCAATCTGGAGAGTGATTTCTCCAAGTTGACTAAGGGGAATGCTTGGGAAAACCTCTGTAGTTCCTCAGAGTCCTGTCATTCGGGGTTAGGAGGGCATTGGAAAGACTGGCTAGAGGACTGAAGACACCTGGGGCACTTAAGCTTGTAATAGGCTTTCTTCTAATGTCCTGGCTTTTTGCAATAATGGCAGAGACCAAGAGGGTTTTAATTTTGTTTAGGGACCTCCATTAGCTGGAGTTGAAAATTTAGGATTTTCGTGATCTTGCTTTAGTTGAATCATCCAGGATGTGGGTGAGCTGGTTGGCTAAATTAACTAAATCTGGAGAAGGCTGTAGTTTCCCATTCTATCCTGATCCTTTTACCTAGAAGAGAAAGATCCTAGTTCAGCTCATTAATTAACATAGAATTAAAGGCTACCGGAGTGGATTCAACATTCAAAGGAAGACCAGAATTTTTTAAAGACAATTTGGAGTTGGCCATAATAATCATGCACAGCTCATTGGGCTTCTGGGGACAAGCCTGAATTTTGTTTCTATCAGCTGGGTTTGGGAAAGCCCTAGCAATTGCCAAATGGAGTTACCTGGCAATTCCCTGATCCTGATCATATAATAAAGCAGTGGTGATTTTTCTCCAGATTGTAATTTTAAAGACTTCTTGAGATCATCCCAATTAGCAGTTTTCATTCAGTGTTGGGCCTGGCCTTCACTGACAAGCATATTAACTACCTGATATAAGTCAGAGAAACCAAGTTGATATGTATGAATGACTATATTAAATTCCTAAGCAAATCTGTGGGGATCCTTAGATACTTTAGGAAAAATTTTGACTGCGGCTCATAGTTTTAGTTCAGGGAACATAAGAAATTAGGGGTTTAGCATTTGGATTCTTAGAGAGTCTGATTTCAAAGGGACAGGTTTTAATAGATTCAGGGGAGGAGGAAGTGGGGAGATCTTCGAAGAAAAATGGAAGTTCAATGAGACATTTAGAATGAGGAAGCAGAAGGTATAGAGGAGGTGAGGATGGCACAGAAGGGAAAGAGGAAGATGGCACCAGAGACAAAGAGGGTGGGGGAGAGGGAAAAGAAACCTCAGAAGCTTTCTTGTTTTCTTTCAATTGTTTGCTTACATTGGTTAATTTAGAAATGGTATTTTGTAAAGAGGAGATTCTATTTTTGAATGCATTTGGAAGCCTCCAGTTTCCGATTAAAATAGGGATCCCATTCGGTCTGTTTAATTTAATTTAATTTAATTTAATTTTTTTAACATCTTTATTGGAGTATAATTGCTTTACAATGGTGTGTTAGTTTCTACTTTATAACAAAGTGAATCAGTTATACATATATATATGTTCCCATATCTCTTCCCTCTTGCGTCTCCCTCCCTCCGACCCTCCCTATCCCACCCCTCTAGGTGGTCACAAAGCACCGAGCTGATCTCCCTGTGCTATGCAGCTGCTTCCCACTAGCTATCTATTTCACGTTTGGTAGTGTATATATATGTCCATGCCCCTCTCTCACTTTGTCATAACTTACCCTTCCCCCTCCCCATATCCTCAAGTCCATTCTCTAGTAGGTCTGTGTCTTTATTCCCATCTGTTTAATTTTAAAGCTGCAGTCTTCTAATTTAGTTCTGAGAAAAACAAGTTTTGGGATGTTGAAAGTTCCCCATAATGGCCACTGGAGTTGTAAATTACTTTTGGTTAAGTTGGTCCATTTAGCTAAAAATGTACATGAAGAGGGACTATAGGTTTTGAACATAAAGCTAGCTGGGATCCCAGAAGGAGGATCCTCCTGAGAGAATTTAGAGAATTGGGATCCCATACTTTAGAACCTGAGGTTCAGAAAACAAATGTGGACTCACCAAAAGGACGATGCCTTAATGAAAACAAAAACAGATACTGAATTAAAGTTGGAGCGCTTAAACAAAAGGAGGTAGCTCAAATATTAGAGGAGACTTACTTACTGAACCAGAAGGAAAAAAAAAAAGACTCAATGAAATGAAGAGTGCAAAGGGCTCAAGTGGGTAACGCATATGATTCTGGACAGTTTCTATTGCTATGTTGTTAGTTCCTTAGGGATGCATTGCCTACAGATCCCACTTCTGACACTAAGTAACATCAACCTTTTAAACAAAATAGGTATGTGGTTTATCCAGCAAAATCGAGTTTTTAGTGAAAAATGGAGGAATTGCAATTTGGAACATGAAAACCATGGTGAACCATAGGCAAGTATAGAGAACAAAGGAGAGGAGCATTCTTTATAGAGGAAGAGGAATTTGGGAGGGGCTGTTTTGAACAAAAGCTCATTGGAGGGGAGTGAGAGTTTGGGGTTACGTCAGCATCTCATTGGCTGGGTTGTTGCTGGGAAAGGAGAAAATCTTTCTTCTTTCTGCTAGGGTATGTCAAGTAAGCTGTGAGAAGTGGTGTGTGAGAATTTCCCCTTCAGGACTTCCCAACTCCCTTTGAATAAGGTTTTCCTTTATTCATTTTCACAATACCAAATACAAATATTCTCTCTGTGCTCCAGAAAATATGAGGAAACATGACCATGATGAGGAGGTATATGGAAGATATAATGAAGTGTCAAATGGGACTTCTAAAGTAGAGGACTACAATATAAGAAATGAAAAATGTGCTGGATGGGATTTAGAACAGATTAAACAGTTTAGAAGATAATACCAATGAACTCGAATACATAGCAATAGAAACTATCCAAAATAAAGCACCATGAGAAAAAGACTAGAAAGAAATGAATAGCCATCTGGGATATCAAGTGGTCTACCATATGTACAATTGGAGTCCCGAGAGGAAAAGAGAGAGAGAGGAGGTGCTAGAAAAATATTTGAAGAAATAAAAGTTTAAATTTTCCAAAATTGATGAAAACAGCAAAACCACAGTTCCAGGAAGCTCAATGAATCCCAAGTGGAATAAAAATAAAGAAAAGTATGCCAAGGCACAGTATAATCAAAGTTGCTGAAAACCAACAATAAAGAGAAAAATGTTAAAAGCAGCCAGAGTTAACACATACACACATATATATACAGAGGAACAAGGCTAGGAATTACAGCAGACTTCTCAAACTATGCAAGCTAAAAGATAATGGAGACACATCCTTAAAGTGCTGAAAGAAAAAGAGAGCAGATTTCTTTACCCAGCAAATATATTAAAAATTGAAACCAAAATAATTTTTCAGAAAAGTAAAAACTAAGAGAAGTCATTACCAACAGATCTTCACTACAAAAAGAGTTAAAGGAAGCCCTTCAAGCAAAGGGGAAATGAGACCAGATGGAAATTTGGATCTACCCAAAGGAATGAAGGACCAGAAATGATGAATATATGGGTTAATATAAAATACATTTTTAAATTTTTTTGATTTTAAACATAATGGATGGTTCAAGGCTAAATAATAATCATTATTTGTGGGAAGATATATGTAGATTTTCCTGGCTATTCTTGTTTGTTTATTTTTCCATATTAACTTTATTTTTTTATTTTTTTATTTTTTTATTTTTTTATTTTTTTTCGGTACGCGGGCCTCTCACCGCTCTGGCCTCTCCCGTTGCGGAGCACAGGCTCCGGACGCGCAGGCTCAGCGGCCATGGCTCATGGGCCCAGCCACTCCGCGGCATGTGGGGTCTTCCCGGACCGGGGAACGAACCCATGTCCCCTGCATCGGCAGGCGGACTCTCAACCACTGCGCCACCAGGGAAGCCCCATATTAACTTTAGGATAAACTTTCCAGATCCAGAAAAATATATTTTTTGATATTTTTATTCAAATTATATTAACTTTATACATTAATATGGGGAGAACTATCAACTTCATGATATTTAATTCTTAGCCAAGAATGTGGGAGATCTTTCAATTTGTTCAAGTCTACTTTGTATTTCTCAGAAGTGTCTTATAGTTTTCTTTTTTACACATTTATTTATTTTTGGTTGCGTTGGGTCTTCACTGCTGCTTTCTCTAGTTGCATTGAGTGGGGACTACTTTTTGTTGCAGTGCCCGGGCTTCTCACTGCAGTGGCTTCTCTTGTTGCGGAGCACGGCACTCGGACTTCAGTAGTTGTGGCACATGGGCTCAGTAGTTGTGGCTCACAGGCTCTAGAGCGCAGGCTTAGTAGTTGTGGCACACAAGCTTAGTTGCTCTGTGGCATGTGGGATCTTCCCGGACCAGGGCTCGAACCCATGTCCCCTGCATTGGCAGGAAGATTCTTAACCACTGTACCACGAGGGAAGTCCTCTTATAGTTTTCTTTAGATAGATTTTGTACCTCTATTAGGAAACCTAAATCTTAAATATTAGGAGCTACTGACTTGTGAAAATGAATTAGAAATGTAGACTAACTACCTCTGAAATTAAAATACAAATCAAAGGGGAAAAGTGGGGTTGATGTTGTAAAGCTTGATTTACATGATTTTCCAAAGAAAAATATTTTTAATATAAGGTGAGCATTTATAAAAATAAATGAGGTGATTAACAACTATAATAAAATGGGAGAAGAAATGTAAAACATGCCTTTGTACCCTTGAATGAGCCATTTTTCTTTTAGTTGGTCTATTTTCTACTAAAATTAGCAATTTAGGTACTGTTTTTCTAATTTTTCTACCAATTACTGAGGATGGTGTTGAAGTCTCCAAACATAATTGTGGATTTGTTTCTTTCTCCTTTCAGTTCTATCAGTTTTTGCCTCAAATATTTTCAAAATCTGCTTTTGGTGCAAAAACAATGTTGTTAAGTCTTTTTGGTGAACTGTCCCTTTTAACATTACATACTGCTCTTGTGATATACACACTGTCTGCTATTAAAATAGTCATTCTGGCTTTATTTTTATTGGTACTTGCATAGTATATATTTTTTCCATCTTTTAACTTTTTAGCTTTAAATTTAAAGTGGGTTTCCTTTAGTCAGCATATAGTTAGATATTAATTTTTAATCAATCTTTAAATCTGTGTTTAGATCATTCACATTTAATTTAATTATTGATATGGTTGGATTAAAATCTATTACCTTGTTATTTTCTCTTTGCCCCATCTCTTTTTTGTTTCTTTTTCTTTTCCTGACTTTGAATTAAATATTTTTATGATTCCTTCATATCTCCATTATTAGCTTATTATTTATACTTTAAAATATTTTAGTAGTTACCCTAGAGCTTATAATTTACATCTTATTTATCACAGTCTACCTTGAAATATTACACTGCTTCATGTGCAAGGTAAAAACCTTACAACTGAATACTTACAATTCCTCCCTCGCAATTTTTGTCACACATTCCCTTATATGTGCTATAAACCCACAACAATTTGCCACTATTTCTACTTTAGACAGTTAATTATCTTTAGAACAAATAAAAATAAGAAAAAAATGTCTCATATATCACTTTATTTTAATCATTTTTTTAAGATCTTCATTTTGTTGTGTAGATACCAATTTCTTTCTGATGTCATAGTCCTTTTGCCTGAAAAACTTCCTTTAACATTTCTTATAGTGCAGGTCTGCTGGTAATGAATAATCTTCGTTTTGTTTACCTTTAAAAAATCTTTATTTCTCCTTCATATTTGAAGTGGAGATATGGAACCTAATTTCCCTCCTCTTGGGTATGGGCCAGACATAGTAACTTGCTACTAACAAGTAGAATCAGATGGAAATGACAATGTGTGACTTGAGAGACTAGTCCTAAAAGGCCCTGTGGCTTCTCTCTCACTGCTTTTCTCCACAGTGGGTGACAGAACCACCACGCAAAGTCACTCCTCACTTTCTCACCCACAGAAACTTGGTGATAAGAAATATTTGTTGCTTTAAGCCACTAAATTTCATGGTAATTTGTTACACAGCAGTATATAATATTGGAGTTCTCTGGGTTTCCTGGATCTGTGGTTTGATGCTTTCACTATATTTGGAAATTTCTCAGTCATCATCTTTTGAAATGTTTCTTCTGCCCCAATCTTTCTCTATTCTCCTTTAGAGGTTCCAATTATATGTATATTAGACTACATTATATTGTTCTACAGTGGTTGGATGCTCTATTTTCGGTTTTAAAAGCTTGCAAAATCAGCCTCATCATGCCCCCACTTAAGTCACCAATCCAAGCTGAGTAGCACCCCCTTCTCTGAGGGACTCCAGAGGGATGTTCCTCTAAGCTCCTGAATTTTAATAATTCCAAACTCTTCCCTTTGTTCCCGCAGCCCTAGAGGGGTTAGCTGCTTCCTGAATTTGCTAACACTGTGATAGATTATTATTTTCTTGTTATCTTTTCAATTAATTAACAACTTATCATAAGTAATAATTTATTTAAAATTTTTCTCTGTTCAAGTAACAGGTATGTTTTCTAAACCTTGAATGAATCACAAATCAGTATGGGAAGTCCCAATAAAAAAATCCTCAAAGCTGGGATTTTGAAACTGGTTTATTGTGTCCTTGGACTTGATTGTAGTACTGAGCTCCTTGCTAATAGAAAGTGGAATGTTGTGATCCGTTGCACAACATGGCAACACAATTAGTCAGTTTTACTCCAACTTATTTGATCGTGGAAACTTCTGTTGGAAGAAGCATCTTAAAGAACTGGTATTCAGCAGAGCAAACTTTGGGAAATGCTGGCTTCACTATATTTCTCTATCCAATGATCTTCCCTAAACACATCAATGCATGTTCAAGTTGCTGCTCCTGTTTCACCTTAATTGAGAATTTGTACTCATCATTTGAGCCTCGAAATCAATGTTTTACATCAAGTGTTTAGAGCTTTTCCTGACACTGAATCCAAACACCTCCCCAAAGGAACTAATAGGTTGTATTGCTTTATACATATCTCTAATATGATCATTGTCACATTATATCATAGATGTTTGTTTACATATATGCCTCACCCATGAGAACTGGAGCTTTTTGAGAAATATCCTTGCCTGATTCATCTTTGTACCTTCAACATGGTCAGAGTGTCTGGCATATAGTAGGTACAATTAATTTGTATGGGTATCATTCGTGAGAAGGTTATGGAGACTAGCTGTATTTATTCATTAAGAAAAATTTGAGCACTTTGAATTTGCTGTTCCAGAGGAGAATAAACGGACATGCTTCATTATTTGAAATGAATTGTTTGTAGCATTCTTACTACATGTTACAATTTCCCCTCAAGTGTAGGAACTTCTTTTTTTTTTTTTCCATTTTACAAATCTGTTCAACTTAGGCAAATAAATTCAGCTCAACAAGCATATACTGAGCAATTACTCTGTGCCAGAAACTATGCTAAGCCTTAAGTATACAAACATGATACATATAAATTCTCATAGCTCAGTGGGGAGACAGATTTGTAGTCAAGTAAATTTCAGTATCAATGTGATAAGTACAATAATGGAAGCATATATGAGTTGTAGGAGTTGTTTAGTGGAGAAGATAAGGTCTTTATGACAAGGAGTATGAGGAAAGACTTCCCAGAGATTTCTGAACTGGAATTTCTGAAGGAGGAATAGGACTTTTCCAATCGGATAGGAGGCAGGGGCACAAATAGAAATATGGAGGCAAAAAATAGTAAAGCTTTGAAGAAGTAAAAGCAGTTTTGAGAGCATTAAGCACCAGATGGTTTGTGGCAGAAAATGAGGCTGGAAATTTAGGCAAAGGACAGATCATGAGAAGAGCCTTAGATGCCATTCCAAGGAACTTGTGCTTATCCATCAGGTGATGGGGAGCCAGAGAAGGCAAATTAAACTTTTTCTTTTCTACATTAGGAAAAAGGTGTATTATATCATCTATTGAGCACGTATATCTCAGGCACTTTGCTGGGCACTGGTTTATTTAATAGGGTTGTACCTTTAAAGCTCTTCATAAAGGACATTTTTGTTGATAAGGTAGATAGCCTAGATTTCATTTATAGTTTTTATGCTCCCAAGTGATTCTTAGGATGAACTTTCAGGACAGTATTTCTAATTCTGTTGCTAATGCCAAGACCAACAGTTTGAATTATTTCCACCAGGCAGAAGATTTTTCAGCAACCCACTTTATAAACTCTAATTAGTTTTCTATAAAGGGTAAATTATTTCCTTCACTCTCTAAATTTCAGAGCTTTCATCATATTTTTGTTACACATTATTTTCCATATGTTTCTATTTAAAGTTATCCCAAGGAAATCCACATCTTTTCAGCCTACAAACTCTTCTATTTAAAGAAAATAAGGAAAAGTTCCAAAATGAAGGTAATAGGCATCAGGAAGGAGTAAGAAAAGTCCCTGGAAAGAAGAAATAATGCACAAAAGAGTTAAATTGCAAGTATTAGCTAAGTAAACAATACTATGATATAAGTGGAAGTCTGCATATTGAAACAGAATCTCATAGAGAATTTATATAGAGATCAAATGGCCATCAATTAATTCTATATTAGATGTTCAAGGGAACAAGTAAAACTTGAAATTTCAAAATCAGTGATGGCAAAGAAAAGAATGAGCAGTACCTTATTAAAGATGGTATTCTTATAATATACAAAGCAAGTTCCCAAGTGTGTC
Source organism: Physeter macrocephalus (assembly GCF_002837175.3). Taxonomy (NCBI): domain Eukaryota; kingdom Metazoa; phylum Chordata; class Mammalia; order Artiodactyla; family Physeteridae; genus Physeter; species Physeter macrocephalus. Next base: position 119,486,532 of record NC_041224.1, on the reverse strand, counting down.
TCATACCACTGTCCTGAATATTTGAAAAAAAAAACAAACCTCACACCTAGATGAAAACAAATAATCTGAAACTAGTTGCTAATATGTTACAAAACAAAAACTTTTAGTTGCCCCATTAGAATTATTCTCTAACAAGAGAACCAGAGGCAAAGAAAATTGCTAACATTGCAAAGAATCATGAATTTAGGTTAAATACGGGGATGAGTGGCTTGAAGGAGAAGGTTGCTCAATTTGGGATTAGATATTGTGAAATCTTTTTATGGACATCTCTAGACATAGGCTGGATTATAAACTGTATATCCTGCTGTGAACAAGGGAGCAGACAAGATTACTCAAGATCCTGTCGCCTGGTGATTTTTGGAAATGAAAGCCTAATTAACAGGCTCCCTAGAGGCAGGTCAAAGGCATTCTTTTATCCCCACTGCCCTTAATCCCAGTTCCTTGATGCCTTATTCCTCCCCCTTTCATTCAGCGTACTCTAAAACTGAATACACATTGTGCAAGTTTCCACCTCTGCTTCTTCTACTGTAAGCGCATTAGACTGCTGGAATTAAGAATTTTAAATCCCTCATCTCTAAACTGATGTTTATTTTTTTCAAGTGTTTTGGAATAAAGTTTAACACTAAAAACTTTCTAAACTTTTCAATTGCACGACAAAATTTTTAATGTTTGACTCTGTAATACTACAAAGTCTTTCAAATATCTTTTACTGAAGTTATCTGGTAAGTAATACTTTGTCAAATTTCAATTCGGATTGATCTCTAATTTCAAAGATTGCGTTGCATGCGATTGCTTACTTGGTTAAATTCCTGTTAGAATCATATTGACAGTGTTTCCCTTCTTTGAAACAGTTTTAGGATGAGCGTCTCTACCGTAGCACCCAGGGAATAGCAAATGATTTATGAGTTTTAAAACCTGACAGAATTATTTTGCAGATTTAAAGTAATTAATATCATTCCCTTGATGGTAAATGAGGCATAAAAGTTTTTTCTTGTTTTATATCCTCTTCTTCGCATGAAAAATTAGTGATGATAACTAATTTATGTTAAATTAGTGATATTAACTAACTAATGAGGGTTCAAGAAGCTAACCCTCATTAGATAACGATTCCAATCATCTGAAATACGCAAGTTCGCAGTCATCCGCTCAGGGTCCTTTGCGGAACCCTGTAGCTGCACCTGATTGGTGCACGTGCTTGTCAGTCACATAGAGGGGGCGGGTGCTCAAAGCCTTGCTCTAAAAGAGACGCAGTGCTTTTACATCATCGCGCAGCGACCAAAGCAGGGGAGGGTGGGGTGGGTTGTGAGGGCTCTTCGGTGACGGCGGGGGCGGCCTACGAAAGTGTCATGGCTACTGCCGCTGAGCTTAGTCGCCCGACCATCGGTGACAGGAGCCTAGAGCGGAGCTGCAGCCCCAACCTCTCCCAAGAGGTGGTCTGCGAAGTCTTTCGCTCCTTGCATACGCTGGCTGGACAAGTGAGTTGTGGTCTGTGGGAGTAGGGGTCTGGGAACCGTCTAGCCCCTCCCCCCTTTTTTCCTCGAGCGGAGGCAGGGGGCAGCGGAGGCCTGCCGGGTGTGGGACGCGGCGCGAGTAGCCGAGGCCGGGGGAGGAGCCCGGGCCCCGCCGTCTGCGGTCTGAGTGAGGATGGCCGCGCGGGGTAGTTCACGGCCGGTTGCAGGCTAGATTTCCTTGCAACTCTTCTCCCTAAGAGTGAGTGAGGCTAGTGTAAGTGAAAACCCGGCTCGGAGATGAACAGGCTTGGAGAGAATGGATGCGGAGAAGCTTCTCCGAGGGTTTGGGAGGCGCCTGGCGCTCAGGCTCCTTTTACTTCCAGTTCATTCATTATAGAAATTGATAGGTTAGTACGGCCTGCGATTTCTGGAAAAGCTCTCTCTCCGCCTTTTTGGGGTAATTTCCTCTTATGAGTCACTTGCTTTTGTTTATTTCTTTTTTCTTTCTGGCCGTTGCTTGCATCTCTTCCCCTTTAAAACGGGGAGGAAGAGAAAAGGAATTAATCTAAACTACTCATAGCGTAAAAAAAAAAAAAAGGATACAAGGTCGATACTGCTTGTATCACAACTGTTGTTTAATAATTTAGCTATTAACTAGTTTAACTGGCTGATAAATAGCTTTTGTAGAAGTGTCATAATCAAATCGGGTTTAAATAAAGGTGCTCCTTACATTCAAGTCACTATTTCGTTTCAGGATGTAAAGTGCAAAGCAAATTTTAAATGAGAAACAACTTGAAAATATGTTTGCGTTTAAAAAGCAGATTTTTAAAATCTTAGACGGAATTAGGCATTTATGTTGAAGATAATGGTAACTTCTTTTATGAAAATAGAGCGTTTGATTTGTGAAAATTATTTTTAAAAGCCTTGGGTGGATGGAGAATCAGTCTCTTAAAACGTTATTTAAATATTTTTAAAAATCCTAATATTCTAACTTAAAAAGAGCATTACTCTAAGTTAAACATTCAGTTTGGTGTAATGGAACGATCATTAATAGAATCGGCTAAAAGTTTTAAACTCACTTGTTTGTCAAGGACTTAAACATTTTTTTTTTAAGACTTGGGGACATTATTTCAGTCTCAAGACTCAAGACCTGTAAATGGTTTAAAAGTTTGAGAACTTTCTATGGCGTGGATATTGGAACTTTAAGGTTTTTTTTTAATATCCTAATATCAAGATGAAAAAAGTTTATACTCACCTACAGTTTACACAAGTTTTTTCCCCCCACTGATGAGATACTTTTTAAAAATAACATTAAGAAATAATTTAAACATTTCTTTTGAAATAGCTTGTATACTGAATTTTAAAAACTCATTTAAAAATTTTAAACATTCAGATATTCTGTAGGTAAAAGTAGAGATGTAATTAAAATTTACTTATGTCACCTGTCAAAAATGTTTAACTATTTGGTGAGTTTTCATGACAGAGTGAAAGGACCATTTATACAAGTGTCAAAAAATAAGATCATCTCATCAATTAAATGCTAGCCAACTTGGTAATACTCTTTATATTTCGAGATGTATTGTTTAAAGAATTAAAGCCCGAGTACTATACTTATAAAATTGCCCTTGGTGGAAATCACTATTTCCTTTCAAAACAAGTTTAAGGAATTTTTTAAAATGTATGTGGTAAAATGCCTAGTTCATTCTATATAGTATCATTGTGTTATTAGCTCTCCTCAATAGGAAACATAAAGTTGAATGTTTAAAAAGTATTTTTTATCCCAGATTTCCAGTTTTCTAATTTTAACTTTATTGCTTACCTCTGGTTGGTCCATTTTACCAAGCTGAAGAAATATTTATTGTTAGCTTGGATTTTCATATTAATTTAATAAAGTTTTTACTGAAATACGTATTTTAAATAGGCCATATTAATGGCAGACTAATACATTTTTGAGTGAATGGTTTACAAGTTCTATAGTGTAAAAATGCATAGAATTCATAACTAACGGGGAATTTGTTGAATAATAGTTGGATGTATTGGGATAGTTTTAAAGTTAATTTGTGACATTATTATGTGATTTTCTTAAAAGACCGAGTATCTTTAACTGCACTTGAGAGCTTACATAATTCTGCTGAATTGAAATGAGAATATGATCCAAACATTAAATTTAATTTCTGTAAGTTATTATTTTCTCTAGAAAATTTGATGCTTTGCTTTGGTTGAGGATTTGCCTGCATTATCCCCAAACTGTATTCATAAATTTGTTATAATAGACTATAGATCCCTTGAGAACTGTAAAAGTATAGTAATAGTTTACTTCCATGTGTAAGTTGTTGTCTAAGGAAATCTTTATAGGCATTAAATAATGTAAATTAAGATTAATGTGGTTATCTTAATATAAAACCTTAGTTAAAATAATGTAAACTAATTTTTGCCAGTGCAGCCTACACAAAACTTATTTCTTTACACTTGTGTAATATGGACTTAAAATATTTCTGGTCAAAGGGTGGTAAACTTCTGTCATATAGCGTTCATTCATATAGTGCCTTTTTTGGGAACTTTGGATCTTTTCAGTTCTATGTACATTGGTTTATCTTTTTGTTTTATTACAATCACAATTTATAAGCTCTGTATTTGAACTAATGTAACACTTGTCTTTATTTTGTAGAAAACATGACTAATTTTAAATAAATGATTTTTGAAAAAATAATAGTTAACTTGATTCTGCGATGTAGTATATCCTTATAAACACGTGTCCCTAGAAAAGTTTACGGTGATTCACTTTTATTCACTCGAAAGACTAGAGATGGAGGCTTTCCCTCTAAAATCTTCACTCATTTTGATATTAATTTTATATTCAGGCTCTTGGTAGTTTTCTGTATATAATTTTATTGTAATAGGTCACGGATAGCCAATTTATAAGAAATTTTCATACAATGAGCCCTCATACTTTACTAGAAAATACTGTTTGGCAGTAAGTCTGGCCTTTCCATCCAGTCTCTGGCCATTTATTTCACTATTGTGGAAAAGTATTTGTTTTTCAATTTCAGATTTCCGCAGCTAAATAATAGTTTAATTTTTATTTGAAGTAGATAAACACATTGCCATGTATCACTAGACTTTATAATATGTATGAATATAAATGTATGAATTGATTTTTAAATTATTTTTAAAATTGGTTAAAATTGAAAACAATAAAAACGTGATTCAGAAGACATCAGAGGAATGATATATTTCAGTTATGTATTTATGTGCATATTTAACAAAAAGAAATGTGTATATCAAAACTTTCATAAAGGTACCTGCCCCCTCTGTTTAATGCTCTGAGCTAGAAGCAGTAGGATTCTGAGTAGGACAAGACTATTTTGACCCCTGTCCAAAGTTTTTAGATAATGAATTATCGAAAAAGATGGTCCCATTACACAGACCCAAGAATAGAATTAGAGTGAGGTGTCATTCTATTTTTTTATGAAAATTTCACATTTTTTGGCTTTTTAAAGTGGTAACTAGGTGTAGAGCATTTTTATGTATGATTGAAAACTTGAGAACTTTGAGCTAAATGGTGTGTTATTCTACAGAAATCTTATTTTTGGACAATCCCATGTGTACAGCTTAATCTTGTAATTTTTTGTGATGTTGCTGGTTTGCCCCTTTGAAGCTTAACATCAGAGATGATGTGGTGAAAGTTACAATCGATTGGAACAAGCTCCAGAGCCTCTCGGCATTCCAGCCTGCTTTGCTCTTTAGTGCACTTGAACAACACGTTTTATATTTACAGGTAAATTTTGTGTTAAAAATGTTAACTCGATATTGAGACTAGAAATTAATTGTAGTTAAATTGTAAGCTGTAGTATTTGTCAGTTCTATCTTAACACTATATTAATAGCGGTATTAATAAAAGGTTACTTCGGCCAGATTGGATCCAAATCTGTTAATTTACATAGTGATCAGGACAATTACAGGAATATAGCCCAATAGGCTGATGTGGGTATGAAGATTGAATGAATGCAGTTCTATTCAATTCTAGACTTGCACTGAAAATTCAATACAGTTGCATCTATGGTAGGTTATAATTAAGCAATAAGACACGGCAGGTGTGTGTCATGCTATGATAATGATTCCATGCCTTGGGTGAGTTTGGAGGCTCATGGAGTGCTTTCAGTGGTTCAAGAAGTGGCATTATCCCAGCATGACACATCCTGGAGTGTCTATTGCAATTAAACAGTTTCAGCATAGTTTTTAAAAAGAAAGTAATTTCTGTGACATTAATGTCTCATATTAGTAAGTAGCCAGTCACTATTTTATCGTCTTTTTCTTGAGTTTGAAATAATTCATCCTTTATATTACGTCAACACTGAATTGTTAAGTTATAATAGTATTGTTATATTTTTAAATATTTCAGTTCAATAACTGAACAGTATTACGACCTTGCTAGTTTCCAATTGAACATCTTTGCAGTTATAATTGATGCAAGTTTGAAGTTTATCTCTAATCAAAGTATAAAATATGAAGTGTCAAAAAGGTTTGGATTGGTCAGTTTACTTCTATTAAGATGTTACAAGGATTCAGAAGAGTATTTGGTATAGCAAATAATGGAAGCAAAATTTTAGGTATGAAAAAATAATTGGAACACTGACAAGTGTTGGTGTGTTTTGATTAACGGAGTAGACATTTAATTTTCAGTCCTCTATTCAGTGACTTTATGGGAAATTTTAACTGTTTCATGTTAAAAGTAATAGTTAACCCTAGTTTTAAAGGGCGGAAAGCAATGAGCCATAGGACTCAATTGAGGCCTAATTGTGGATGGGTTTGGGCGGGGGGAATGGGTAGTATAATTTACATTATACAACAGGGTTTTTTCTCCCTCTAGTATGGTGATAGGCATCTACCTCTTTTCAGCTATGGTTCTTGTTCGTTTTCTTTTTAAAAATTTAATTTCATGACCCAAGAAGATATCTTGCCATGTCAGGAGAAGCTTGAGTGTTCACTCAGCATAACACCTATATATTTCATGTCTATGCTCTCTCATTTACTTCGGCCAACTGCAGTTTCAAGTGGAGAATCTCCAGTGATATAGTGATAATACAGGGCTTTGCTGAGTGAGAGCACTGGCTCTCCTGTTAAGGAGGAAAAATACTAAGCCTTAGTATTCTGAGGAGGCATTTGAATGACATGTTAATTAAGTGGCATTGGTGCCAGAGGCTGAGGCTTTGATTTGGCACAAAATAAAAGATGAGTGACAGAATGATTCCCTCAAAGAAAATTTTAAATTTCCTCAGGTTTTCTTTTTCTTCTTTTCTTTCCTTTTTTTTTTTTTTTAAACAGATTTATAGCAAATGATATTGGTCACAATAGTAGAGAACAGCACAAACACTTACATGTGCTCAGATCTATGTATGATGTGCCAACCTTTTAAATTTAGTTAATTGATATTGAATATTGCCTTTACTTAGCAGAAATTTATATAAATATGGTAAATATGTGATTAATTTTGATCAGTTTGAACCTCAGCAGATGGAATTGTGTTCTCAGCCTTTTTTAGCAAAACTTCAGCCTCTGATTAAGGAGGAGAATACAACTGTTGTTGAAGAAGTAGGAAAAACAGAAACAGGGAACAAGAATGAAGTAAATGCCAAATTTCCCATTGGCGACCTACAGGAGGAAGAAAAGCACAAAGATTGTGATTTGGGAGATGTGAAAAAGACACAGATCCATTTTGATCCAGAAGTAGTTCAAATAAAGGCTGGAAAAGCAGAAGTAAGAAGTTGGGTTTTGGGGGTGGGTGGGTGGAGTATTTTTTTAAATCTTACTATGTTTGAATTAAGACACACATGCTTATTGTTTGTAGATTGACAGACGAATATCTGCATTTATTGAAAGAAAGCAAGCTGAAATCAATGAAAACAACGTCAGGGAATTTTGCAATGTTATTGATTGTAATCAAGGTAACTACCTAGAAGAAGTTAATTTTTGTAGGATTTTAATGATCTTTCATTTGTTTTTTAAAATGAATAACATTAAGAACACAGTTTAATTATTTCACAGGTTTATTTGGAAACTAAGACAGCAGTATTTCCTTCTGTTTAATAATACAAAATGGTTTTCATCTTGGTTATCCAAAAGTCAAATAAATGCTAACGTAAAAAGGCAAATGTTTACCACAGGTGTAAAGACTGTTTTAAAGTTCCTTCAGGAAATGAAGATAAAGTGTGGGTGGCAGGGTGTCTCAGTCTCACTAGTAAGAAGGTCTAAGCTATATAAATTTCAAGTCTCTAAAGGTATTTATGAAATTATGATATTAATACATGAAGTGAACTTAGTAAAGTTAATACTCCTCAAGAGGGAGCAGTTTTCTCACTACTCCTTAGCTGTTTGAAATGTTTTATGTCACGATAAAACCAATTTGTCATCAAGACTATGCTGTCTTATGCTTTTTTCCTTTCTCTCAGAGTGCATACATTTGCTATTTTTCATCAGATTCTCCTTTCCTCTCCACATGATGTTATAATATATTTACAGATCTGCAGGTATGCTGCAGAATACAAAATTGGAAAGCACTAGCATAGATCATAGTCAGGCATCATAGTAATAATCAGAACAAGTAGTTCTTAGAAAAAATTACGGAGAAGAGTTCCTAATTGGAATGAACATTTTTCTTGTTGCCTCTAATATCTCGTGGCTAATTATTATGAACACAATTGTCAGATGAACCTAGAATTGACTCGTATCACATTGGTACACTGATTCTCTTAATAATGAAATAATACAGGCTCAAGGTGGGTCCTAAATGCAGCCTTTTCTACTATTAACATTATACATATGTATCTCTAGATTTGGTATATTTTACTGTTAGCTTTTCAGAACAGGTGCAGCAGTGGCGAAACCTCAGGTACTACAATCCAACTGCAAGCTACCCATGAGAAAGCATTTGTTGAAGGAGCAAGCACATGTATCACTAATGTTATTCCTCTGTTCTCCCTGCTAACTCTCTTATTATAAACCACCAGGGGATAGAAATTGACAAGAATTGAAATGCTCAGCAGGATTCCTTAGCCCATTCAATCCCTTGCTGGCTCCAAACAGTGTTGGGAAGAATTGCTGTGGAGAGTGACTAGCACTCATACATTCACTATCTTTACACCATGCTGAATTTTTCTCTAAGGGGTCAGGTATATATATTTGGAATATAGCTCTGGAATGGATGATAGCTTCTTTTTTTAACCCTTAGCCCCATGAAATGGTAGAAAGAGAATGGAGAGGTGATGGCCCTTTAAACATATTTTCAGGTGTTTCAAAAAGAAAAAGAGAATGACTCTGTCTAGTATCTATATATAAAAGATAAGTGGGTTTGGAATTTTATTCACACAGTTTGATGTGTCAGCAGAACTATCTTAAGGAAACTTAGACTGAAAAAAATTAGATGTATTGTAATGTGTTAGTGTGTTCCTTTTAATACCTCTCAATTGACCAAAATATAAACAATGTGTTTTTAAAAAATTCCCTAGGGAAAAAAAAATAATTTTCCTTCATTATCTCTTTTACCATCCATTTTTATTACAAAATAATTAAGGGGAGTTTTTTAGGAAATTTACTGCAATGCATGGTTTTACTTTATGTCATTTTAAAGATTATTTTATAGTATTTGAATTGTTTATATATTATGTTAATATCATTCCAACTTTCTCCCTTGGTTTATGATTTGTTGATATATAACTTGAAAGAAACTATACTTTTCAGCTTAGAAAAAATTTGGAACAAAATTTCACATGGTATCATTCTTAAAATTGCGTTTTTTGAAAGGGGCAGTCTGGAAAGAGATAGATAGCTTTCGTGATTAGGGATTTTTTTTTAGATGAGCACTGGAAATCTAGGAAAAGTATAAAAGTATGTGCTGTAGGTTTCAAGGTCTTTTTTGTATAGCGTTCTGAAATAAAAATGTGTTAAATGCATAATCCTTTATATTAGATGTTCACTAATTTGATCAGTAAGTAATATCAAAAATGCTGTATTTTATAAAAAGATATTTTAGTAAAAAATACTGAGTTTTGTTTATTTCTATGTTGAAATAAAGTGAATAATGTCTCTTTAGCTTAGAAATTTTAACTCTCTATAATATATAAATTATTTTCTCCGAAGGCCCAGATGGTTTTTAGGGATATTGGTATTCATTAAAAATTAAATTATGCCACCAAATGTTGAGGACTTTTCTACATATAAATCTGGAAATTAGATAACATTAGATATAAGTTTTAGAGAGTAAAGATCACTAAATTTTATCCTGTGCATGATAGTAATTTAATTACTGTTATTTAAAATGAAATTCTCTGATTATGAGTAATATGTTAATATGCATTACTGAAGGGTTATCAAAATATCATACCTTTGAAGTTAAGAATATATTTAAACTTATACTCATCTAAATTCTCCTTAGAAAATAGTTGTGCGAGAACTGATGCCGTTTTTACTCCTTACCCTGGGTTTAAAAGTCATGTAAAAGGTAAGTATCCATTATATAATATCTTCATCACTGGCAGAAGCTTATTCTAGATTATAAGCAAAATGGAATAGAAATCATTTTCCTATCTAAATTTTATTTTAAAACAAATAAAAAACTCTTGGCTTTCTTTGTACTTCGGTTTGTGGTTATGAAAAGAACATAAAGTACTGTTAAGGAGAGAGACTTTCTGATTTTTGAAATGTAAATTTAATAGGCTCAAAAGTTTCTTAATTTAGTTTCTAGAGTTGTGAATACATATGGACCACAGACTAAACCTGAAGGAATTCAAGGGTCAGGTCATAAACCTAACAGCATGCTCCGCGATTGTGGTAATCAGGCTGTAGAAGAACGACTACAAAACATTGAGGCTCACTTGCGATTGCAGACAGGTAAGCAGAGTGCTGGGCAGTGTCCTGTAATGTATCTTCGCAAGTGGTTAAAGAAATTCCGATTCACTTAGTCACCAAGTTTTCATTGAGCAGCTGTCATGTACAAAAAACATTGCTCTGATTGGTACAAAAATGAAGAAAGCATAGTCCCTGCTCTCAAGGAATTTACAGTTCATGTGTTTACGCTCTTCTTCCTCCTCTTACACTTCTCAACAATATCCTGACGCTCTCAGTTTATTAAAGTCATAGCTGAAAACTAATGTAGTTTTTTTCCTGCCATCAATTTCATAACTTAACCATGACCATCTCTCATTCGTATCCCCCACTGTGCTGGTAAAAAGTATTAATAAGTGTAACCCTAGCCCTTTAAGATCTTCCAGTGAGGATAATCATATAAATAAATAAGTGCCATTGGGGACTAACATTTATTAAGTGACTGACTAAACACTAAGTGCCAGTCACGCTGAAAGTATTATACATATATCAACTCACTATTTAACAGCACCCTTGTGAGATGTTGGTGCTGTAATCATTGTCAGATAAAGGAACTGAAGTTTTGAGAGCAGCATGCCCAAGGTAGTGAGTGGCAACTAGAAATCAAACTTAGATCTTAACTGGCTGCAAAGCCTCAGTCTCCCTCCTGATTTAGTCACCAGATCCTGTTGATTCTATCTTCTAAATATCTGCAAAAAGCACAGAGGCATAAAATATGGTTCAGGGAATTTCTGAGTCCAGTCTATCTGGTATATTTGTGGATGGAGGGAGAAGATGATAAGAGAATGAGTAAATCTTTGAGGATAGTAAGAGATTAGCATTAAAATTAATTCCCTTTCTCAGAACTAGATGCATTTCCAATACAAACTGTATAACAGGATTGACTGGTTTATTAAATCTAATAGTATCAAGTAGTTAATTTTGAAAAGTATCTGTTGAATGCCTACTATACACCAAGCACTGTTTTAGACAGGAGGGATACTGAGATGTAGTCACAGTTCCTGGCATCAAGGACTTTATAATTTGTTTGGGAGAAAGATTAATAGCAAAGGGGGATGTTAAAGGGGCTGTGAGGGAAGGGTGTGGTGGGGTACAAGGAGCCTCCATGTGAAGAGATTCAGGCAGTGCTTTGTTGACCCAGTGAAGCTTGAAATGGTTCTTGAAAGGTAGGGAGGTGAGGCAGAGGATGTTCTAGGTAAAGGGAGCAGCAAGAGCAAAGTCAGATGAGTAAGTTATTCATTTTACTTTATTCGAAAGCAAGAACAACCAAGATCCTAAAATTTTAAAATTCTCAAAAAAATCCCCCCATATTTCTAGAGTTTTTATATTTAACAAGTTGATACTTTTGATATGAAAATTTACCCATATTCTTTAATTGCATAATGATTGTTTAATCATGTATTTGTTCACTCAGTAAATATTGAGCACCTGTTCAGTCTATGCACTGATGCTTCCTAGGTTTGTGCAGTGTACAACCTGCACAGCCATACCCAATGAACAAAACATAAAATTCTGCCCCCTAAGAATTTACATTAGAGTGGAGAAACAGGCAATAAATAAGCAAAATATACAGAATGTCAGGGGGTAGTAATGGTTTGGAGAAAAATAAGGGGAAAAATATAGGGAGGGAGTGCTAGGTAGGGGGAGGTGGTAGTACTGGTATTTTTTAAAAGTGTGGTCAGAGAAGGCCTTACTGATATGGTAACTTTTGAGCCAAGACCTGAAGTTGGCAAGTGCAAGCCTTGTGAATACAGAGGTAGAGAGAATCACAAGTGCTAAAGTTCTAAGAGTACTTGGACTAGTTGAATAACAAAAAAATGGCTGAAATGGTATGAATGTGGGGAGAATGTCCAAATTGTATAGGATCTTGTAGACTATTGTGAAGGCTTTGGTTTTTAATCTGAGTGAAATGCGAAGGTGTTGGAAGGTTTTGAGCAGAGAACTAACACTATCTGAATCACATTTTAAAAGGATTGCTGGCAGCTGTGTTGCGAACAGACTTTATGTGTGCAAGGCAGAAACAAGAAGACCAGTTTGGAGGTTGTGATAATCCAGGGAGAGATGATGGTGGTCTAGACCAGAATGTTTGCATTGGAGGTGCTAAGAAATGGAAGGATTTGGGATATAATCATAATCTTGAAATTTGAGTAACCTTAATTTTACCATACACCTGCCTAGAAAGTTTGTTAGTTAAGAATTATGGTATTTTAAAGGAACCTCCATACTCTTTTCCATAGTGGCTGTATTAATTTACATTGCCACCAACAGTGCAAGAGGGTTCCCTTTTCTCCACACCCTCTCCAGCATTTATTGTTTGTAGATTTTTTGATGATGGCCATTCTGACAGGTGTGAGGTGATACCTCATTGCAGTTTTGATTTGCATTTCTCTAATGATTAGTGATGT
>NC_041224.1:119458793-119473772 GCF_002837175.3 Physeter macrocephalus | reverse complement strand
AAATGAAATTGAGTTATTTGTAGTGAGGTGGATGGACCTAGAGTCTGTCATACAGAGTGAAGTAAGTCAGAAAGAGAAATACAAATACTGTATGCTAATACATATATATGGAATCAAAAAAAAAAAAGGTTCTGATGAACCTAGGGGCAGGACAGGAATAAAGACGCAGACATAGAGAATGGACTTGAGGACACGGGGATGGGGAAGGGTAAGCTGGGATGAGGCGAGAGAGTGTCATGGACTTATATACACTACCAAATGTGAAATAGATAGCTAGTGGGAAGCAGCCACAGAGCACAGGGAGATCAACTCAGTGCTTTGTGTCCACCTGGAGGGGTGGGATAAGGAGGGTGGGAGGGAGACGCAAGAGGGAGGGGATATGGGGATATATGTATACGTATAGCTGATTCATTTTGTTATACAGCAGAAACTAACACAACATTGTAAAGCAATTATGCTCCAATAAAGATGTTAAAAAAATTATGGTAAAGCTCCTTTTAAATGTTCTTCTGGGTTAAAGGAGAAAATATGGCATGTAAGGAGAAGTATAATTGAAGAAAATGATATGACATATTACAACCACTGAATTGAATTGTCAGTTGTCACTATGCATTTTCCTCCTCCTAAATAACTGTCACAGTCTGTCAGAGATACAAGTTGTTCTATATAGGAACTATTCAATGTCTTGTAAAATGAATTTAACATAAAACAAAATGCCTAGCAACATAGGAAGCATAAATGGGGCTTGGGGAGAAGTGTAGTATAATAATATATCCCATAGAGTATATTATGAAAATGTTTGCTAAAGATTTCATTCTGTCTTACTCTTGTTAACTTATTTTCTTAAGTTTAAATAATTCCCATTCTTTTGCATAAGTGTCTTTGCATGGCATTTTAAGAATAAAAATTGTAAGAAGAAAGAATTATCCATAGTATCTCAGAATTTTTTTTAATGTATTTAGGTGGTCCGGTGCCAAGAGACGTTTATCAGAGAATTAAAAAACTTGAGGACAGAATCCTTGAATTGGAAGGCATCTCTCCTGAATATTTTCAATCTGTAGTAAGTATAAGTGTCTGTAAGAAATAAATGTTATTTTAGGATTCATTATCACATAATTCACTCATCGATCTGCTGTGTGCAAAACACTGTTTTAATAGTTCAGTGATGAATGAACATAGTTCTGAGTAAAGAGTTATCTAGTTCTTTAAAGATTGTGATTTTGAATATTGTATTATAGACTCAATTTTTTTTAAAGGGTTACTTTTATGGTACATTACCCAAATTCTCAAACTTAAGCCATTTTTGTGGCATAATAAATCAGCCTGAATAGTGGTGAGTCCTGTCACTCTGAACTTGCTATCTTGTAAAACAAAGACTGCCTCTGGGACATTGTTCTCTGTTGTCCCTTCTGTCTCTTTAATCTCTCACTCTCCACAGACTCCTTCCCTCAGCTCATACACGTTTACATTTCTCCCCCATACGAAACACACACCTCAGTCTGCCACCCTACCTTTTTCTTTACCCTAACCACTAGACTTTCTGAAAGACTAGTCGATATTTAATTTCTCAATTCTAGCATTTATTTATTCATTCATTCTTATCCCTTTTACCAAGGAGAGTAAAAAACAATTTGTGCTGATAAGCATCTTCTTTGTCATATCAGCATGTTTCAGACAAGCCATCCTGAGCTCCTTGTGTTAATTTCCTCAGTCTTCTGGGGTGATTATACATAACACCTGCCTTTGCTGGGGCTTAGTGTTTGTTTATTTGTTTTAAAGCAATGCCATATTAGAAAGAACTAAAGTAAAAGTGAACAAAATTTTTAAATTTACTAAATTTTTAATAAAATTTACTGAAACTCCTGTTTCTGAAATATTATGTAAGATAGCTCAGTTAGCATGGATCATTATAAGTCACTGGTGAAAATGCGCTTAGAATTATTTTAGGAATAACAGCAATCTTTCCAGTTTCAAATTGGTATTAGAGTAAGGTACAAAAGAAGGAATATTTCCAGATGAAGAAGGCAAGTTGAATAACCAAAGTGAGCAGTGAATCTTAAAGCTCAATAATTTAGAGAGTTTTAGTGATTTATTTCCCTCAAATATAAAAGATGTCTATTAAAGTACTGAGGGCTGAAGCAAGGATTAAATGAGATAATACCAGTCAAGTACCTAGCCTGCTGTCTAGCACATGGTAAAACCTTAGTAAATATTAGCATTTATTTAATTTCAGAAACCATCTATGAAGTAGCTGTATAAACATGGATAAGTCATACAATTACAATATACCTTCTTTAATTTTAGAAGATTTGTTGGTTGTTTTACATAATTACAGAGGTCTTTCCACTTTTAGGATTATTCTTTGTATCTTCCTAGAAAACGTCATAGAGATTGTAGCCTTTTCCTACAACAATGTACCATAAGTTTTTCCCATTCAAGCTGCCTTCATTAAGAAATTCCTAGGCAGGGCTTCCCTGGTGGCGCAGTGGTTGAGAGTCCGCCTGCCAATGCAGGGAACACGGGTTCGTGCCCCGGTCCGGGAAGATCCCACATGCCGCGGAGTGGCTGGGCCCGTGAGCCATGGTCGCTGAGCCTGCATGTCCAGAGCCTGTGCTCTGCAATGGGAGAGGCCACAAGAGGCCTGCGTACCCCCCCAAAAAAAAGAAAGGAAGAAAGAAAGAAATCCCTAGGCAGGTTATTTTTTCTAGTTCAATTTCATACCTTGTTAATATAATTCTTGTTAACAATAGAACTGATCTTACAAGAGAGTATTGTAGTATTAGATGCCTCAAGTGAGATCTTGCCCCATCATTTATCTTTTCTCTCTGATTCTGATTTTAAAAGCTTAACATACACCTATTACTAAATTTAGTTAACAAAAGAATAAGCCCTTTAAATCATAATCTTATTTTGGGGGATCCATTTTACACAGGATAGACGGTTTAGAATGTTTAATTAAGGAGGGAGAAATAGATTGTAGAGGACCTCAAATGCTGTCCCCAGAAGTTTAAAGTTTAAATGCTATTGAAATCATTTGAGCAGGGAAGTGACTTGTGCAAGTGATATCTAGAAGATTTATCTCTTACTGTTCTGGGAAATATATGAAAAGGGAGAGACTGAAAATAAGGAGACAGTATTATACTAGTTTAGATGTGAACTGAGATCCTGAAACAAGGACATGAGAGTGAGAATAGAAAAGATTAGTGCCATAGACAGTAGGAAAGAAAAGTTGGCAAATATTGATGATTGGATATGGAAAGAGACATGGAGCAAGAATGAGTCCAGTTTCTGGTTGGAAAAATGATACCATCATTGGTAGAAATAAAATCTGGAGAGAGATTTTTGGGTGAAATGTGAACTTAGAGTCATAGCAGGATATGCAGATAGAAATACCAGGTAAGCTTTTCAAAATGTAGGACTTACACTTGAGATAATTGGGAGAGACAGTGTAGAGGTGAGAACATGAGACTGTCAGAGGCCTAAGGTCTGAAACTAACTTCAGGGGCAGGAAGCGTGATAAATGTAAACAGGATTGGCATGGACGTGTTGGGTTTTCATATTTGTAACAAAACTAGTGCTTTAAAAGAATAGTTCCAAATATATTAAACAACCTATATTTGATTAGAAGGATCACTTCTGGATTAGTATCGGAAATGACATACCCAAATTAATGCTGAGCAAGCACAAAACACTGACATGGTTTAAACGTTCAGATTGACTCTTTCCTTAAGGCCTATGAATATGTATGGTACAGACCCAAAGGCAAAGATTTCATACCCACCCTTCCATAACAGATGAATGTGTCATCTCTAGGAGCTGCGCTTCTCGCTCAGAATGGAGCCAGCTCTAGGGTTGTCCTTGCGCCTGAGAGGAGATGAACACACACCCTGCAGGCAACATAGCACATTATTCACCACTCTTACCTTCCTCTTGCTGGGAGTACACGTATGGCAATTACATAGTTTTATGTGTCTGTTCCTCAGAAGTCTATGGAAAAGACTAGATATGTAGCTTCTAAAGTTAGAAAGTAAGGGAAAATTGAGCCCATTAAATTTCCTAAGGATTGAACTTTTGTTAGAAATTGAATTTATGAAAAGTTTTTAACTGAAATGTGTCTAATCCAGGTTCACATGTAGATGAATTCTAAACACAGTTGGATAGAGATTATCTTGGGTAACCTTGAAGCACAGCGTATGAAAAGGGAAACATTAACAGAGAAAAGATATAAATTGTATTTGGTTCCTAAAAACACACCTAGATTATGTAAAGTTCTTTTCATTTATGAAACAGACATAAAACTCCAAAAAAAGTTAATGTGTGTAAAGCACGAATTAGAACAAAGTTAGTATTTGTTGCACATTTTAATGTAGTAGTTCTAAAGATCTTTACCCATCACATTCAACATGGAAAAATTGGAATGTGGTAATGTTTTAAAAATTTTAAGGGCATTGCTTAACAGACCATTTAAAAGATACAATTTTATGAGTATTTCCAGAGAATTACTTACTGATTTTAAATTATGACCCTTGAAAACAGTAAGTGTAATGTTCTTCACAGGTATATTTCCACAGCACTTTGTTAATTTTATATCACTTATCACTTATAATTATATGTTTACACATCTATTTTTCACACTATATTTTCAGCCTCTGAAGGGCAGGAACTGTGTCTTGTTTATCTTTGAACACAGAGTGTAGTAGGCATGGAATAAATGTGCGAATGAATGGATAGGACCTGGCTGATAATTATTGGACTTTTAAAGTATGTTAACTTTGTTCGAAAGCACTGACTAGGTGGAATCTTCACTCTAGTCTGTAATGGTTAAGTCCCGGTTCTAAAGGGAAGTGTGGGGAGAAAGGAGCCCTGAAGGCCACGTCAACTTCATGCATGCAGGCCGTTTACACATGAAGGTCATGGTGGGCCTGTAGCATGAGGTGAACAAGTGGGTCTGGCTGGAAAATTAAATTGCAAATCCATTTTGGGGGGTCTTGAAGGTCACATTAACCTGTTTGTAATTCCAGTGTCATTGGGGCAGAGTTAAGTCTTTGCGAAAGAAACCTAGAATGGGTTTCTGTCTGGTGACATTGTGAAGTTGTGAGTTGGAGAGAGTTTGGAGTCAAAGAAAGTAGTTTAGGAAACATGTCATTGTCCATACCAGGGAGAAGTGAAGGTCTGAATCAGGGCAGTGGGACTAGACGGGAAGAAACATTTAAGGCACTCCACCTGTAACCCTTAGCAATCGGTTACCCTTTAAAACTGATTAGAAGTAAGGAAGGGGGTTGGTCATGAAAAAGGCCTCCTTACCAGAGTTTTAGAGCATGGGTTTTCTGAACCTCATGTATGTGTTTAATCACCTTCTCTTTGGGACACAGGCATTATAAATGTAGCTATAAATTACCTGCTAACTTAAAATAGTGGGAGAGTAGAGACAATTTTTAAGTATCTCTGTCCAGCTGTTTAGTGTGTTGTGCTCTCAAATATTTTCTCTCAGGTACCAAGACTTGTTAAAATTTATGCCTTTTACATTGAGATTTCCTTGTACCCAAACAGAATAAATGTTAAAGCTTGTCCAGTGTATCCACAACAGATATGTTTCTAAGTGTTTGGCGTGTTGAAATATTCTGCTCAGACCTAAAATAAGCCCCCAAAGGATGCATTTTACTGTTTTTAAGTCATTGAACCACTGATGTCCTTGTTCTGATACTTCTCACTTTGGTTTCATGATATATTAATAATCTGATTGCTCAATGACATGGAAACTGTCCATATTTTACAGATTAAACTGTTAGGAAAACAAGGGGAAGTATATTTTCATCAGGGTGTAAAAAACCACCTTGTGGGAAGGTAGGCGACTGAGTAGTGACCAAATTAAACATTAAGCCTTTACCTGCCCATAGGCCCCACCACAGGTATCCAGCTCAGTTTGGCACAGGAAGGAGCATGTTTATATAGGCACTTTCTTCCCCATATTTAATAATTCCAACACTTAACTGATTTCCCACTTATTATAAACTACTGATAAGAGGCATACCTCAGTATTCTTTGAAAATAGCTTTTGACACAAAGGAAAATCAGAATTTTTACTTTCTCTTCTAAATCTCAGTGGTCACAAATGTTCAAGAGAAAATTTTGCCACCTATGTTGACAGTTTCTTTGTCAGATGTACTGATATACTAATTTGCCATTCAAGAGCTTGTGGTTCTGTGAAACTAAGAACAAAGTCTAGAAATAATTCATTAGGTCAGGGTTTAAAAAACACACAGCAGTGTGTTGGTGAGAATGTTATCAGCTTCAAGTAATAGAAGTTTATACTCAAACTGGTTCTAACAGTATGGAAATAATCTTATAAAATGTGAAGTTCAGCAGAAGCAATCTTCAGGGTAAACTGATTTACTGGGCTAAATCATGATTGTCAAAGAACTGAGCTCTTTCCCCTCTCAGCTCTGCTTGGTGTTGGCTCTTTCCCCAGGCAGATGGCAAGATAGCTACAGTGCTTTCTGGTGTCCTAACCAGATAACAGCAGTGTCCAGAAGAACTGCCTCCTTTGAGGGCTTTCTCTTAGAAGTGAGGAAATTTTTTCCAGAAGTTCTCCCCCTAATCCCCAGCTGACTCTCAATTATTGGCCAGAATTGGGCCCATGCCCATTTTGGTCACTGACAAGACCAGTGGGGTGGAATCAGTATTCCTCTGAGTCACATAGAGGAGCAGTAGACAGCTGCTCACTTAGACAACCACAGTGTCCATTATAGTCAATCAAGGGTGTGTGTGTATGTGTGTGTTTTCACCCCTTTGCCTGGTATTCCAAATTCTGTTCCCCTCTGTCTATTGCTGCTCCACTTGTTCAATATCCTGGGATAGAAATGTTAAAGAAAGGAAACTAAGTAGGAAATCCACAGAGCACCTCTTTCCACAATCACTCAGCTTCATTAGAAGCTGGGAATTAATGGGAAAGTGTGTGTAGTCAGGGACAAGCATGTTGCTGTGATGTAACTATTATATACTTTTAATATCATCTCATGTAACTATTATATACTTTTAATATCATCTCTGGAGGGTAACTTCCAAAGTAGAAAAAGGCAGATATTAGTTACAGATAGTGCTAGGTGAGTTTGTAGGCTTTATTTCTGCCAGGGTTCTCCTTATTTTGTTCACTATTCTATAAAGGAAAATTGTTTAGATTTTCTAAGCATTGATTACTTATTATTTTTTTACTTTTAATCTAGAACTTTTCTGGAAAAAGAAGAAAAGTTCAACTACCTCAAGTAAGTTACTACATTTTTATTTTGTTTCTGAAATAGTTTGGTTTTATACCTTTCTTATTAATAAAAGTTTCTACTGTGGTTGCTTTTATCATATCTTGGGATTTAAGGACTGAAAAAAAAAGAGCAACATAAAGTGTTGAATTAGAGAAATAATTTTATTTTAAGGGTGTGGAATGACTCAGATGGGCCAAATAAGTATTAAAATCTATCCAGATGTTAACTGTAGAAGAAAGTATCAGTTACAAAATGCTGAAAAATAATAAATGCTCAAGTAATTTAAATCTCATCCCTTCCCTTCTGCCCCATTTTTTGATTGGGATGTTTGTTTTTTGCTGTTGAGTTGTGAGAGCTGTTTATATATTTTGAATATTAACCCCTTATCAGTCATATCATTTGCAAATATTTTCTCCCATTCAGTAGGTCTTTTCATTTAGTTGATGGTTTCCCTTCCTGTGCAAAAGCTTTTAAGTTTAATAAGGCCTTATTTGTTTATTTTTGCTTTTATTTCCTTTGTTTTAGGAGACAGATCCAAAAAATTATTGCTATGATTTATATCAGAATGTTCCGCCTACGTTTTCCTCTAAAAGTTGTATGGTTTCCAGTCTTACATTTAGGTCTTTAATACATTTGGAGTTTATTTTTGTATATGGTGTTAGAGAATGTCCTAATTTCATTCTTTTACATGTATCTGTCCAATTTTCCCAGCACTACTTATTGAAGAGGCTGTCTTTTCTCCATTGTATAATCTTGCCTCCTTTGTTGTAGATTAATTGACCATAGGTGTGTGGGTTTATTTCTGGGCTTTCTATTCTGTTCCATTGATCTACGTGTCTGTTTTTTGCACCAGTACTATACTGTTTTGATTACTGTAGCTTTGTAGTACAGTCTGAAGTCATAGAGCCTGATTTCTCCAGCTGTTGTTTGGCTGTTCAGTCTTTTGTGGTTTCATACAAATTTTAAGATTATTCGTTTTAGTTCCTTGAAAAATGCCATTGGTATTTTGATAGGGATTGCATTGAATCTGTAGCTTGCCTTGTAATATGGTCCTTTTAACAATGTTACTTCTTTCAATCCATGAACACGATATATCTTTCCATCTGTGTTGTCTTCAGTTCCTTTCATCAGTGTCTTATAGTTTTCTAAGTACAAGTCTTTTACCTCCTTAGGTAGGTTTATTCCTAGGTATTTTATTCTTTTTGATGGAATTGTTTCCTTAATTTCTTTCTAATAATTCATTGTTAATGTGTAGAATTCAACAGACTTATATATATTAGTTTTGTATCCTGCAACTTTACCGAATTCATTGATTAGCTCTAGTAGTTTTTTGGTGGCATCCATAGGATTTTCTGTGTATAGTGTCATGTCATCTGCAAACAGTGACAATTTTACTTCTTCCTTTCCACTTTGGATTCCTTTTCTTTCTTTCTTTTTTTTTTTTTTTTTTTTTTGATTGCTGTGACTAGGAGTTACAATACTATGTTGAATAAAAGTGGTAAGAGTGGACATCCTTTTATCTTAGAGGAAATGCTTTCAGCTTTTCACCATTGAGTATGATGTTAGTTGCAGGCTTGTCATATATGACCTTCATTATGTTGAGGTATGTTCCCTTTATGCCCACTTTCTGGAGAGTTTTTATCATAAATAGATGTTGAATTTTGTCAAAAGGTTTTTCTGCATCTATTGAGATGTTCATATGGTTTTTATTCAGTTAATGTGTATCACATTGATTGATTTGCAGATATTGACAAATCCTTACATCTCTGGGATAAATCCCACTTGATCATGGTATATGATCCTTTTAATGTATTGTTGAATTTGGTTTGCCAGTATTTTGTTCAGGATTTTTGTTTCTGTGTTCATCAGTGATATTAGCCTGTAATTTTCTTTTTTTGTAGCATCTTTGTCTGGTTTTGGTATCAGGGTGATGATGGCCTTGTAGAATGAGTTCGGAAGCTCTGCAGTTTTTTGGAATCGTTTAAGAAGGATAGGTGTTAATTCTCTAAATGTTTAGTAAAATTCACCTCTGAGGCAATCTTGTCCTGGATATTTGTTGTTGGGAATTTTTAAAATTACTGATTCAGTTTCATTACTGGTAATTGGTGTGTTCATATTGGTATTTTCTATTTCTTCTGTGTTCAGTATTGGGAAATTGTACAATTCTAGGAATTTGTCCATTTTGGCATATAGTTTTTCATAGTAGTCTCTTATGATTCTTTGTATTTCTGTGGTGTTGGCTGTAACTTCTCCTTTTTCATTTATTATTTTATTGATTGGGCCCTCTTTTCTCTTGATGAGTCTAGCTAAAGGTTTACCTATTTGTTGATTTTTTTTAAGGAAATGACTTTTTATTGATTTTTTTTGGTTTGTTTCTATTTTATTTATTTCTGCTCTGATCTTTATGATTTATTTCCTTCTACTAACTTTGGGTTTTGTTTGTTCTTTTTCTAGTTGCTTTAGGTGTAAGGTTTAGGTTGTTTATTTGAGGTGTTTGTTGTTTCCTGAGATAACCTTTTATTGCTATAGATTTCCCTCTTAGAACTGATTTTGCTGCATTCCACAGATTTTGGAATGTTGTATTTTCATTATCATTTGTCGGCAGGATTTTTTTAAATTTCCTCTTTGATTTCTTCAGTGATCCATTGGTTATTTAGTAGCATATTGTTTTTTTAGTAGCCTCCATGTGTTTGTGTCTTTTGCAGGTGATTTTTTTGTTTGTTTGGTTAGTTGTTGATTTCTAGTCTCATAGTGTTGTGGTTGGAAAAGATACTTGATATGATTTCAATTTTCTTAAATTTACCAAGGCTTGTTTTGTAGCTTAGCTGTGATCTATCCTGGAGACTGTTCATGTGCACTTAAAAAGATTGTGTGTTCTGCTGCTTTCAGAAGGAATGTTCCCTGTATATGAATAAGTTCTTCTGGTCCAATGTGTCATTTAAGGCCAGTGATTCCTTATTGATTTTCTGTCTGGGTGATCTGTCCATTGATGTAAGTGGGGTGTTAAAGTCCCCTACTATTATTGTGTTACTGTCAATTTCTCCCTTTATGTCTGTTAATATTTGCTTTATGTATTTAGCTGCTCCTATGTTGGGGTGCATATGTATTTACAATGTTACATCATTTTCTTGGATTGATCCCTTGATCATTATGTAATGTCCTTCTTTGTCTCTTGGAACAGTCTTTATTTTTAAGTCAATTTTGTATGATATAAATATTGCTACTCCAGCTTTCTTTTGATTTCCATGTTCATGGACTACCTTTTCCCATCCTTTTACTTTCAGTCTGTGTGAGTCTTTAGATCTGAAGTGAGTCTCTTGTAGGCAGCATATATAGAGGTCTTGCTTTTTATCCATTTAGCCACTGTCTTTTGATTGTAGCATTTAGTCCATTTACATTTAAAGTAATTATTGATATGTATGTTCTTGTTGACATTTTGTTAATTGTTTTGGGGTTGTTTTTTGAAGGTAATTTTTGTTTGCTTTTTTTTTTTCTTGTGACTTGATGACTATCTTTAGTGTTATATTTGGATTTGTCTTTTTCTCTGTGTATATGTCTATTACAGATTTTTGGTTTGTGGTTACCATGAGGTTTTTATATAGCAGACTATTATATATATATATACACACACATACATACACACACACATATATATACATGATTGTTTTAAGTTGTTGATCTCTTCTTTCAAATGCATTTTAACAACCCTGCTTTTGTCCTCTCTTTCCCTCATGACTGTTTTTAATGTCATATTGTTACATCTAATTTTTTTGTGTATCCCTTAATTGTTTATTATGGATGTTAGATGATTTTACTACTTTTGTCTTTTAACCTTCTTACTATCTTTGTGCATGGATGATTTACTACCTTTACTGTATGTTGCCCTCTATTGATGAGCCTTTTCCTTTTGTAATTTTCACATTTCTAGTTGTGGCATTTTGTTTTTGCTTCTAGACACTCCCTTAACATTTCTTGTAAAGCTTATTTGGTGCTGCTGAACTCTTAGCTTTTGCTTGTCTGTAAAGCTTTTGATCTCTCCATCAAATCTGAACAAGAGCGTTTCTGTGTAGAGTATTCTTGCTTGTAGGTTTTTCCCTTTTATCTCTTTAAATATATCATGCAACTCCTTTCTGATCTGCAGACTTTCTGCTGAAAAATCAGCTGATAGCCGTATGGGAATTCCCTTGTATGTAACTTGTTGCTTTTTCCTTGCTACTTTTAACTTTAATTTTTGCCATTTTAATTACAGTGTGTTTTGGTGTGTTCCTCTTTGGGTTAATCCTGACTGGGATTCTCTGTGCTTCCTAGACTTGGATGTCTGTTTCCTTTCCCAGATTAGGGAAGTTTTCAGCTGTTATGTCTTCAAATATGTTCTCAGCCTTTTCTCTCTTTTCTTCTAGGACCCCTATAGTGCAAACATTAGTGTGCTCAGTATTGTCCCAGAGGTCTCCTGAGCTGTCCTCATTTCTTTTCATTCATTTTTCTTTTGTTTGTTCAGCATCAAATGATTTCCACTACTCTGTATTCCAGCTCACTGATCCATTCCTCTCTTTCATTTAGTCTACTGTTGATTCCTTCTAGTGTATTTTTCATTTCAGATATTGTATTCTTCATCTCTGGTTGTTTTTTATATTTTCTAACTCTTTGTTAATAACTTCTAACTTCTGTCTCTGTGCATCCATGCTTCTCCTGAGCTCTTTGGTCATATTTATGATCACTACCTGAACTCTTTCTCAGGTAGATTTCCTGTCTCCACTTCACTTAGTTCTTCTTCCAGGGTTTTATCTTGTTCTTTTGTCTGGAACATGTTCCTTTGTTGTCTCATTGTGCCTGAGTTGCTGTTTTTACTTTTATGTATCTGGTGGCTGGTTATGTTTCCCAACAATGGAGAATTGGCCTTTTGTTACCTGAGCTGTATGCTCTAGGGGTTCCCCCTATGAGGGCTGCATGGGTCTTTCTGTTGCGGCTGGCTCTGTGGGTGTTCTAGTAGGCTTGGTTGGCCCCTAGTCTGGTTGGCTGCCAGGCCCTGCCTTGTGTGGAGGCTGCCAACCACAGGTTGGTGGGACTGGGTCACAAGGTGGCTGACTGCAGAACCCCAAGTAGCCCGGGAGCTAATTTTGCCCCACTGGTGGCTGGAGTCAAGGTCCAGGACACTCCAGGGCTATTGCCTGCACATGGTGGGTGAATCCAGGTCCTGCAGCTAGTGCTGGCCTACTGGCAGGCAGAACCAGGTCCTGGAGTCTTAATTCTATAGCCAACGCGACCCCAGAGCTAGTGTTGGATCATTGGTGGGTGGGGCTGGTTCCTGACACAGTTGAGTGTGGCATCCAGGACATCCTGAAGCTTGTTTGGCCTGCTAGTGGGCATGGCCAAGCTGGTCCCAGTTTAAGGTGTGGCCTACTGGTAGGCAGTCCGGGTGTGCAGGCTGTGGTGCTGTGGTTTTCTTGTGGTTCGTGCCTGTCCCTTGGTGGGTGAGACTGGTTCAGAGGTTAAGCGGGCTTCCAGGGCAGGGCCGGGGCCCAGGGGATTCTGGGACTGGTGCCTGCCCACTTGTGGGTGGAACTGGGTCGTCTGGTTGCCAGGGCTGTGTCCAGAGGTAGCCATGGGCTAAGGAGGTCTTAAGGCAGCCTGTCTGCTGGTGAGTGGGGCTGTGTCCTGGCCCATTTAGTTGCTTTGGCCTGAGGCATCCCAGCACTGGTGCCTACAGGCTGCTGAGCCAGGACGGGGCTGGGTCCTGGCGCTAATAATCTAGGGGGAGGATTCCACAATGCCACTTGCTAGCACCAGTGTTGTCCACGTGTTAGAACAGGCTTCTAAAAATGGCTGGCCCACCAGCCAGTGGCTGTGTAACCAGATTGAGCTGCAACTACTTTCTGTCTCTCTGGACGACTCTGCAAGATCAGAAGGTTGGTCTGACCCAGGCTCCTGTCAAATTACTGATTCTGCTCTGGGTCCTAGAGCATGTGAAATTTTGTGTGTGCTCTTTGAGAGTGAAGTCTTTATTTCCCCAACCCTGTGGGATTCCCAAAAGCCATCCCTGCTGGCCTTCAAAGCCAAATGCTCTGGGCTGGTCTTCTCTCTGCACTATATATGTTGGTAGTCTTTTAATTTGTTGATTTCCTTTGCTATGTAAAAGCTTTTAAGTTTGATTAGGTCTTGTTTGTTTATTTTCACTATTACTTCTTTTGCTTTGGGAGACTGATCTAAGAAATTGCTGTGATTTATGGCTGAAAAATGTTTGCCTATGTTTTTCTTCCAGGAGTTTTATTGGTGTCATGTCCTATATTTAGGTCTTTAAACCATTTTTGGTTTACTTTTCTATATGGTGTGGGGGAGTGACTTGATACACATATAGCTGTCCAGCTTTCCCAGCACCACATGCTGAAGAGACTGTCTTTTTTCTTTTTCTTTTATCTTAACATCTTTATTGGAGTATAAGTGCTTTACAGTGGTGTGTTTCTGCTTTATAACAAAGTGGATCAGCTATACATATACATATATCCCCATATCTCCTCCATCTTGCATCTCCCTCCCACCCTCCCTATCCTACCTCTCTAGGTGGTCACAAAGCACCGAGTTGATCTCCCTATGCTATGTGACTGCTTCCCACTAGCTATCTATTTTACATTTGGTAGTGTATACAAGTCCATGCCACTCTCTCACTTCGTCTCAGCTTAACCTTCCACCTCCCTGTGTCCGCAAGTCCATTCTCTACATCTGCGTCTTTATTCCTGTCCTGCCCCTAGGTTCTTCATAACCATATATATATATATATATATATATATATTTTTTTTTTAGATTCCATATATATGTGTTAGCATACGGTATTTTTCTCTGACTTACTTCACTCTGTATGACAGACTAGATCCATCCACCTCACTACAAATAACTCAATTTCATTCCTTTTTATGGCTGAGTAATATTCCATTGTATATATTCTTCTGCCCATTTTTGGATTGGGTTGTTTGTTCTTTTGATATTGAGCTGCATGAGCTGCTTGTAAATTTTGGAGATTAATCCTTTGTCAGTTGCTTCATTTGCCAATATTTTCTCCCATTCTGAGAGTTGTCTTTTCCTCTTGCACAGCAAAGGAAACCATAAACAAGAGCTTTTAAGTTTCATTAGGTCCCATTTGTTTCTTTTTGTTTATATTTCCATTTCTGTAGAGGTGGGTCAAAAAGGATCTTGCTGTGATTTATGTTGTAGAGTGTTCCCTATGTTTTCCTCTAAGATTGATAGTGGCTGGCCTTACATTTAGGTCTTTAACCCATTTTGAGTTTATTTTTTTGTATGGTGTTAGGGAGTCTTCTAATTTCATACTTTTACATGTAGCTGTCCGGTTTTCCCAGCACCACTTATTGAAGAGGCTGTCTTTTCTCCACTGTATATTCTTGCCTCCTTTATCAAAGATAAGTTGACCATATGTGTGTGGGTTTCTCTCTGGGTTTTCTATCCTGTTCCATTGATCTATATTTCTGTTTTTGTGCCAGTACCATACTGTCTTCATTGCTGTAGCTTTGTAGTATAGTCTGAAGTCAGGGAGCCTGATTCCTCCAGCTCCATTTTTCGTTCTCAAGATTGCTTTGGCTATTCGGGGTCTTTTGTGTTTCCATACAAATTGTGAAATTTTTTTTTCTAGTTCTGTAAAAAATGCCAGTGGTAGTTTGATAGGGATTGCATTGAATCTGTAGATTGCTTTGGGTAGTACAGTCATTTTCACAAT
>NC_041224.1:119455989-119458720 GCF_002837175.3 Physeter macrocephalus | reverse complement strand
TATGTATAGTATCATGTCATCTGCAAACAGTGACAGCTTTACTTCTTCTTTTCTGATTTGGATTCCTTTTATTTCTCGTTCTTCTCTGATTGCTGTGGCTAGAACTTCCAAAACCATGTTGAATAATAGTGGTGAGAGTGGGCAACCTTGTCTTGTTCCTGATCTTAGTGGAAATGGTTTCAGTTTTTCACCATTGAGGACGATATTGGCTGTGGGTTTGTCGTATATGGCCTTTATTATGTTGAGGAAAGTTCCCTCTATGCCTACTTTCTGCAGGGTTTTTATCTTAAATGGATGTTGAATTCTGTCAAAAGCTTTTTTTACGTTTATTGAGATGACCATATGATTTTTATTCTTCAGTGTGTTAATGTGTGTATCACATTGATTGACTTGCAGATACTGAACCATCATTGCATCCCTGGAATAAATTTCACTTGATCATGGTGTATGACCCTTTTAATGTATTGTTGAATTTGGTTTGCTAATATTTTGTTGAGGACTTTTGAAGCTATGTTCATCAGTGATGTTGGCTTGTAATTTTCTTTTTTTGTGATATCTTTGTCCGGTTTTAGTATCAGGGTGTTGCTGGCCTCCTAGAATGAGTTCAGAAGCGTTCCCTCATGTGCAATTTTTTGGGAATGATTTGAGAAGGATAGGTGTTAACTTTTCTCTAAATGTTTGGTAGAAGTCACCTGTGGAGCCATCTGGTCCTGGACTTTTGTTTGTCAGGAGGTTTTTTTGTTTGTTTGTTTGTTTTTGCTGATATTTAGTGGTAATTTGTCTGATCATATTTTCTATTTCTTCCTTCTTCAGTCTTAGGAGAGATTGTACATTTCTAGGAATTTGTCCCTCACAGCCAATCACTGCCCCCAGCCTCCATTGCCCTGTTGTGGACCCACACCACAGAGCTGGAGGGGCTGTGGCAGTCCACCACTGTTAGAGATAAGGACAATCCTGATGCACTGCCTGTGTAAGTACCAGCACTGGCCACCCCTGACCCACTCAGACACTGTCTGGGTTAGAGTTCTCTTCAATGTCCCATGGCTGAGCTCTCTGCCTGGTTGTGGCAGCCCTTGCTTCAGTGCAGAGCTGGGAGGTGACGTAAGTGGGCTGGAGTGTTTGCTTGGCTCAGGCTGGGGTACGCCCCAGGGTAGTCACAGGAAACCGGGCAGTCACTGGAGCAGTCCTCAATCCGCCCTCTCCCCCCGCCTCATGAGCAAGCAAGCACTTGTGTGGTCCTCACAAGTGGAGTCCAGGCTTCCCACAGCCTTCCTGTTTGTTAGTCTCAGTGGCTCTCCAACTAGCCAAGGGGGCTTGTCTCCCCTGTGTTGGACCGCAGGACTGGGATGCCCAATATGTGACTCAAACCACTCACTCTCCAGGGTGGGGAATCGCCACCTGTGTAATCCTCCTTTTCTTCTGAGTCTCCTCCCAGGGACACAGGTCCTGACTCAATCGTTTTTATTCCCTTCCTGCTCAATTACATGTGTCTTAAAGCCTTGGTTGTACAGGACTCTTTCTGCCAGTTTCCAGTTAGTTTCCAGGGAGAATTGTTCCACACATTGATGAATTTTTGATGTGTTCATGGGGGAAAGTGAGTTCCATGTCCTCCTACTCCACCATCTTGATCAATCCCCCAACAGTAAGTGTTATTTAGTGAAATATTTGATTCATTTATATGTATGGGTCGTGATGTAAAATATTTCTTACTCAGAGTCATGGTTGAAAAAATTGAAAAACACAGTTCTAGGATATCAGTCCAAAAGCATGGGGGACAAGTGATATCTTGGTTATTTAGTAGTGTATTGTTTAGCCTCCATGTGTTTGTATTTTTTACAGATTTTTTACTGTAATTGATATCTAGTCTTATAGTGTGGTGGTCAGAAAAGATACTTGATGCGATTTCAGTTTTCTTAAATTTACCAAGGCTTGATTTGTGACCCAAGATATGATCTATCCTGGAGAATGTTCCATGAGCACTTGAGAAGAAAGTGTATTGTTGTTTTTGTGTGGAATGTCCTATAAATATCAATTAAGTCCATCTTGTTTAATGTATCATTTAAAGCTTGTGTTTCCTTATTTTCATTTTGGATGATCTGTCCATTGGTAAAAGTGGGGTGTTAAAGTCCCCTACTATTATTTTGATACTGTCGATTTCCCCTTTTTGGCTGTTAGCATTTGTCTTATGTATTGAGGTGCTCCTATGTTGGGTGCATAAATATGTACAATTGTTATGTCTTCTTCTTGGATTGATCCCTTGATCATTATGTAGTGTCCTTCTTTGTCTCTTGTAATAGTCTTTATTTTAAAGTCTATTTGGTCGTGCTGAATTCTCTTAATTTTTGCTTGTCTGTAAAGCTTTCGATTCCTCCTTCAAATCTGAATGAGATCCTTGCTGGGTAGAGTAATCTTGGTTGTAGGTTTTTTCCCTTTCATTACTTTAAATATGTCCTGTCTCACCCTTTTGGCTTGCAGAGTTTCTCCTGAAAGATCAGTTGTTAACCTTATGGGGATTCCCTTGTATGTTATTTGTTGTTTTTTCGTTGCTGCTTTTAATATTTTTTCTTTGTATTTAATTTTTGATAGTTTGATTAATATGTGTCTTGGCGTGTTTCTCCTTGGATTTATCCTGTATGGGACTCTGTGCTTCCTGGACTTGATTAACTATTTCCTTTCCCATATTAGGGAAGTTTTCAACTATAATCTCTTCAAATATTTTCTCAGTCCCTTT
>NC_041224.1:119429171-119455584 GCF_002837175.3 Physeter macrocephalus | reverse complement strand
TGTTTGGTCTGGTGGGTTTTTACCTTGCTCCTTCATCTGCTGTGTGTTTCTGTCTTCTCATTTTGCTTAATTTACTGTGTTTGGGGTCTCCTTTTCACAGGCTGCAGGTTTGTAGTTTCCGTTGTTTTTGGTGTCTGCCCTCAGTGGCTAAGGTTGGTTCAGTGGGTTGTGTAGGCTTCCTGGTGGAGGGGACTGGTGCCTGTGTTCTGTTGGATGAGGCTGGATTTTGTGTTTCTGGTGGGCAGAACTGCATCCGGTGATCTGTTTTGGGATGTCTGTGGCTTTATTATGATTTTAGGCAGCCTCTCTGCTAATGGGTGGGGTTGTGTTCCTGTCTTGCTAGTTGTCTGGCATGGGTTGTCCAGCACTGGAGCTTGCTGGTCATTGAGTGGAGCTGGGTCTTAGCGTTGAGATGCAGATCTCTGGGAGAGCTCTCGCTGATTGATATTATGTGGGACCGGGATGTCTCTGGTGGACCTATGTCCTGAACTCAGCTCTCCCACCTCAGAGGCACAGGCCTGACACCCGCCCAGAGCACCAAGACCCTGTCAGCCTCATGGCTGCTAGTGTTGGAGGTTCTCCTGCATAGGTGGGGGGCAGTTGTGGCTCACTACAGGGACACAGACACTGGCAGCAGAAGTACTGGGAAGTAGTCCTTGGCTTTAGCCCTACTGGAATCTGTCATTCGCCCCACCAAAAAAAATTGTCTTTTTTCCATTGTGTATTCTTGCCTTCCTGGTCTGTAGAATAATTGACCATAGGTGCATTGGTTTATTTCTGAGCTCTCTGTTCTGTTCCATTTATCTATATGTCTGTTTTTTTGCCAATACAGCACTGTTTTGTGTATTGTAGCTTTTTTGTGTAGTTTGAAGTCTGGAAGTGTTATACCTCCAGCTTTGTTCTTTTCCTTCAGGATAGCTTTGGCAATTCTGGGTCTTTTGTGTTTCCATGTAACTTTTAGGTTTATTTGTTTTAGGTCTGTGAAAAGTGTCATAGGTATTTTGATAGTGATTACATTAAATCTGTAGATTGCTTTGGGAAGTATGGCCATTTTATCAGCATATAGGTCTTTCACCTCTTTGGTTAAGTTATTCCTAGGTTATTTTGTTTTGTTTTTTTGTATTTGAAACGGTTTTATATGGGCCTTTAAAATTTTTTTCTCTTTCTGATATTTCATTATTGTAAAGACAAAGACATGCAATAGATTTCTTTATATTAATCTTGTATCCTGCTACCTTACTGAATTCATTATCAGTTCTAATAGTTTTTTTGTGGAGACTTCAGGGTTCTTTACGTAGAGTACCATATCATCTGCAAATAGTGACAGTTCTAATTCTTCGCTTCCAATTTGGATACCTTTTATTTCTTTTTCTTGTCTGATTGCTGTAGTAGGACTTCTAATACTATGTTGAATGGAAGTAAGAGTAGGCATCCTTGGCTTGTTCCTGAATTTAGCTGGAAGGCTTTGAGCTCTTCACCCTTGAATATTCTGTTGGCTGTGGGTTTGTCATAAATGGCCTTTATTATGGTGAGATATTTTCACTTCGTGCGTTTTTATCATGAATAGATGTTGAATTTTTTCAAATGTTTTTCTGCATCTATTGAGATGTCATGTGGTTTTTGTCTTTTGTTAATGTGGTGTATCACATTGATTTGCATATGTTGAACAATCCTTGTGACTGTGGTATGAATCCCACTTGATCATGGTGCGTGATCCTTTGAAGGTATTGTTGGATTCGGTTTGCTAATATTTTGTTGAGGATTTCGCATCTATATTTGCTAGAAATATTGGCCAGTAATTTTCTTATTTTATAGTGTCTTTTTCTGGTTTTGGTATCAGGGTGATGGTGGCCTCAAAGAATGAATTTGGGAGAGTTCCTGCCTCTTTGAGAAGGATAGGTATGAGTTCTTCTTTCTATGTTTGGTAGAATTCCCTGGTGAATCCGTTTGGTCTGGACTTCTGTTTGCAGGGAGTTTTTTTTTTTTTTTTTTTTTCAGAGATTCTATTTCACTTTTAGTGATTGGTCTGTTCAAATTATCTGTTTTCTCTTGACTCAGTTTTGGCAGGCTGTGTTTCTAGAACCTTGTCCATTTCTTCTAGTTTGTCCAATCTTTTGGCATATAACTGTTCATAGTATTCTTTTATTCTTTTATTATTTTTTGTATTTCTGTGGTATCAGTTGTTATATCTCATTTCTTATTTTGTTTGGGTCCTCTTTTTCTTGGGGAACCTGGCTTGAGGTTTGTTGATTTTGTTTGTCTTTTAAAAAAAAACACCTCTTGGTTTTATTGATCTTTTGTATTTTTGTTTGACCTCTTTTATTTATTTCCTCTTATCTTGATTATTTCCTGCCTTCTGTTGACTTTGGGTTTTGTTTGTTCTTTTCCTAATTATTTTAGCTGGTAGGCTAGGTTGTTTAGGATTTTTCTTCTTTCTTGAGGAAGGCCTATATGCCTATGAACTTCCCTCTTAGAACTGCTTTTGTTGCATCCCATAGATCTTGTAAAGTTGTGTTTTTCATTTCTGTTTGTCTTCGTATTTTCTGATTTCTTCTTTGATTTCATCATTCACCCATTGGTTTTTTAGTGCATGTTCTTTACTCTCCTTTTCCTGTTTTTGTCTCTGTGGTTGATTTCTAGTTTCATACCATTTTCAGTAGAATAGATACTTGAAATAATTTCTGTCCTCTTAAATTTGTTGAGGCTTGTTTTGTGACCTAGTATATGGTCTATCCTAGAGAACATTCCACGAGTGCTTGAAAAGAATGTGTATTCTGGGTTTTTTGGATGTAGCATCCTGTAGAAATCAGTTAAGTCCAACTGGTATATTGTGTCATTTAGTACCTGTGTTGCCTTACTGATTTCCGGTCTGGATGAGCTGTCCATTGATGTCAGTCAGTGGGCTGTTAAAGTCTCCTAGCATTATAGTCAACTTGTCCTTTTATGTCTGTTAGTATTTGTTTTATATATTTTACTTAACTGTTTCTCCTAAATTCATAGAGGCAGAAAGTTATCTACTGTGGTCTTCTTGAAGGATTGTTTCTACGTGGGGACATTCCTGTGTAAACTGTATCCAGTGTCTTTGGTGCAAGGGATGGTTTTAGTATGGATGACAGCCACGTCTTTCCTCTGGGTGTGCTGGCCATTATCCCCTTAATAGGGGATGTGGTTGGTGTTGGAGTTGGCGTTGGAGTATCTAAAGCCTGTGCAGGATGTGAGGCAGGGCTTTCTCTCTGCTGTTGCTGTCACTGCCCTGTCAAGGGTGGGGTCTATTTCACAGTTGTTGTAGAAGCCCAGAGGGTTGGGTTAGATCAGCCTCCTTTGCCCTTGTGTGCCCTGCCCCAAGGAGGTGATTGCTGAAGCAAGTGAGGCCCGTGCAGTCAGAGAGAACCTATGCACTGCCTGTGTAGGTGTTTGTGGTTCTGCTTAGAAGCAGCCCAAGGCTGCATGTTTTCCTCTACTGTATTTGTCCTAGATCTAGTGCAAAGGTATGGCATGGAGGAGTGTTGTGGCTGCACTGCTGCCTGAGATCTGGGCTGCCTCTGTGGCAGTCTTCTCTTAGAATCTAGCACTAAGCTTTAGTGTGGACTGGACATTCCAGGGCACTCTGGCTGGGAGACAAACCACTGTGTTCCTGAGTGCTCTGACAATGGCTGCCCCTGCCCCAGCCAGATCATACTCTAGGCACTCTATTCTGTCTCTGCATCGCTAGACCAGGTCTTTTCCCAGTGTTCAGTTGGCCCAGATCTCACAAGCTCTGGTGTGGAGTGAACAGGGCTGGGCGTGTTCACCCCTTCAGATTGGGAAGTGTAATGAGGTAACATCCACCAGTGCAAGTCTCTCTCCACCCTGATTATTGGGAAGCCAGCACACGTACTCCTCCTGAGTAGAGTCTAGGTTTCTCCAGCCCTTCTCTCTGTCCCAGTGGATTTCCCAGCAGGCAAGGGCGCTTCTCACCCCTGTGCAGGACCCCAGGACTGGAATTCAGGATTGTGGCCTAACTGCTTGCTCCCCAATGCCAGGGTCCACCCATGCACACCTTCTCTTCCTTACATATTCCTCCCAGGGGCACAGGTCCTGACCTGATGTGGTTTTTTTTTCTGTCCTACCTGGTTTCTTAGAGATCTTCCTTGCAGCTTTGGTTGTACAGTTCTTCTGCCAGGTTCCAGTTAGGTTTCCATGAGAATTGTTCCACATGTAGTTATATTTTTGATGTGTTTGTGTGGGGAGGTGAGCTCCACATCCTCCTACTCTGCCATCTTGATCCCCCTCTACTTATTTTTTTGATTGTAAAATTTTGAGTAAATTTGAGTATCCATTTTTTCCAGGAGAGGTAGGTGATTGATTGCAGTTAATCTATCAAGAGAATTTCTAGTTATTTTAAGCAGTTAAACTAGTCCTAAATACTTTTTTTTTTTTTTACTATTGATTATCAGAATAGTCAGTTGAAAAAATGTTTTTACAATCCTTCCAAAAAGTTCCAGGAGAGCTTAGTCATTAGAAAAGCAAAAGTAAAATATTTAAGCCTTGTTGCTTTATGCCTTTAAATTTATAGTATAGTCAACATTAATATATAGTTCAGTTTTTAAATTCTCATGAGAAAAGAGTATTTACCATGCTTTTGGATATTTTATATAGTTATAGTACATTTAGAACTTTTTATCTGCATTAAGATACTTCAGCAATTTGTGTTATTGTTTACAGCAGAACTATTCACTGGCTGAACTTGATGAGAAAATTAGTGCCCTCAAGCAAGCTCTGCTCAGAAAATCGAGAGAAGCAGAATCCATGGTGACGCATCACCTTCCATGAAAAACTCTTCTCATTGTCATTTTACTTTTTTAGATACGTGTGTATAACTTACTTACATATCCATTTAATTAACTAGTGTATTTATTAATGTAGACTTCCCTCTGAAATCAAGGTTTATTTTCATGTGAGTCCACTTTGCAGCAAGCAATCTTCAAATATTCCAGTGTACTTTAAAATAGTTAATGCATTGAAAATAGCATTGTTGGAATTTATTCCCTTCTGTTTTAAAGGAGGTATTTTGGAAATTGAAAAACTTAATTTGAAAGTACATCTTCATATGTATGTGTGTGTTTACCACAGAAAGGAAGATTTATTTTGAATAGTGATATTTAAGACTTTATATTTGTTACATCGATATTAACCAGTTTTAGTTTAAACCAGTACTTTGTACATAATAGGCATTCAATAAAAATTTGAAGTGAGTTTTAAATGAATGCATATATTCTTTTCCAAAAGTGTCAATTTAATCTAAATAGTAGATCATACCTTTTATCCCCTTATTGACTGTGTGACCTTAACAAGTTACCTAATCTCTTTGTGCCTTAATTTCCTTATCATCTGTAAAATGTAGGATAATATATCCTACATTTGTTATGAACAGTAGTTGAAATCATGCATGTACATGCATGATTGAAACTGGCCTAAAAGAAGTGCTTAGTAAACATCAGTTATTACTATTGACTAAAACCAAGTGTGTCTTTGGAAAGTAGTTAAGATGTTACAACTTACTTACATAGTCCCTCTCCCTTGAGAACCTCACCTTTTTGGAGTGCCCCAGTTTTATATTAGGCAGTACATATACTTCCATAGTTGCAACTAAACATTTAAAAGATGCAGCTACTACTCACTCACACACTTATGATCAATTAATCTATGACATAGGAGGCAAGAATATACAATGGAGAAAAGACAGTCTTTTCAACAGGTGGTGCTGGGAAAACTGGACAGCTACATGGAAAAGAATGAAATTAGAACATTCCCTCACACAATATAAAAAAGTAAACTCAAAATGGTTAAAAGGCCTAAATATAAAACATGAAACCATAAAAATCTGAGAAGAGAACATAGGTGAAACAGTCTTCGACATAAATTGTAGCAATATTTTTCTTGGATCAGTCTCCCAATACAGAAGAAATAAAAGCGAAAATAAACACATGGGACCTAACTAAACTTGTAAGTTTTGCATAGCAAAGAAAGCCATTGACAAAAAGACAACATACAGAATGGGAGAAGATACTTGCAAACGATGTGACTGACAAGGGGTTAATATTCAAACTATTTAAACAGCTCATAGAACTCTATCATCAAAACCAATCCAATCCAAAAATGGGCAGAAGACTTGAATAGACATTTTTCCGAAAACAGAGATGGGTAACAGGCACATGAAAAGATACTCAACATCATTTCTCAACTAACTACCAGAGAAATGCAAATCAAAACTACAATGAGGTATCACCTCACACCGGTCAGAATGGCCATCATCAAAAAATCTACAAACAATAAATGATGGAGAGGGTGTGGAGAAAAGGGAACCCTCATACACCGTTGGTTGGGATGTAAATTGGTGCAGCACTGGGGAGGTTCCTTAAAAAATTAAAAATAGAACTGCCATATGATCCAGTAATTCCTCTCCGGGGTATATATCCAGAGGAAACAAAAACACTAATTTAAAAAGATTCATGCGCCCTAATGTTTATAGCAGCACTATTTACAATAGCCAAGAAATGGAACCAACCTAAGTGCCCATCAACAGATGACTGGCTTAAGAAGATGTGGTATATATACACAGTGGAATATTACCTGGCCATAAAAATGAAATAACTGCCATTTGCAGCAACATGGGTGGACCTAGAGAATATCATGCTTAGTGAAGTCGAACAGAGAAAGACAAATACTTATGCCATCGCTTACATGTGGAATCTAAAAAAATACAAATGAATGTAATATGCAAAACAAACAGACTCACAGACCTAGAAAACAAACCTGCCGTCATCAAAGGTGAGGGGGAAGTGAGGAGGGACAAATTAGGGGTATGGCATTAACAGGAACTATGTGTAAAATAGATAAACAATAAGGATTTACTGTATAGCACAGGGAATTATACCCATTATCTTGTAATAATCTGTATTGGAATATAATCTGCAAAAATAATCACTATTCTGTACACCTGGAACACAGTATTGTAAATCCACTATATTGCAGTAAAAAAAATGTTTTTTTTAAAGCAGGTATAATCAAGGAGCAGATGTTTAGCTCAGTAATTGTTTGGTTGCAAGAATCAGAAATCTACCTAAAATAGCTTGTAAAGCAGAATTGTTAAAAAGCATCAGAAATCTGGAATTTAATTGCAGGAAGTATAGCTTGACAGTGTGGCATCCAGAAAGTTACCAGTGGTTCAGTTCATCTCTTTCTCTGTGTCTCTAGCTGCCTCTGGCTCTGTCTAGTTCTGTCTCTGTCCCCTACCCTCCTTGTTTTCTGCTCTCCCTCTCCCTCTGTGTCTCTTTCCATCTGTCTTCCTCATTCTTTTTCTCTTACACATAAGCATCTATGCATCTGCTTTATTCTCTCTCTGTGAACTGGTTTCTCTGAAGGCCTCTTCATTTCTGCTTCCTCACATGGGTGACATGTTAGCCCTGTCTCCATCACCTTGGCTTGTTCATGCCTTTGAACTTTCATGGTGCACACTCTGAACCCAGCTCTATAGAGCCTCACAACTCCATTGACCCCTGCTTGCTTACCTGTCTTTGTATCTTAGTTCAAGTCCTTCAGAGACTGAATCTCAGCATCATCAGGGGTCTCAGTCAGTTGTGGCCAGGAGGATGGGGCAGGACCTCTTCATAAGAATATGCACTGCACACACAGTCTTATACCATGTTTGTGGAAGCCTTGAAAATGGGGTCACCTGGTAAAAAAAAAAATGGGGCTTTAAAATCATTCCCAAGAACTGCATGTGGACAAGTTCTTACCACTATATTTCTTCTCTGCAGAACAAACTTATCCTTCAAGATAATCTTGCCTAATGTCATCTAGTATTATAGGTACAGCAACAAATGTCTGCCCTTCAGTCTCTATCCAGTGCTTGTAATCATCATCCTGACAGAATGACCTCCTCTGGGTTTATTGGCACATTGTACTACGATCACATCAGCAATACAGCAGGAAAAACCTCAACAAAAATTATCGATTAGAAAAGGAGGATGACTTAGAGGTGGGGAAGAAACCTAGAAAACAGGATCATATACTGGTCACTAGTCTGCCCCTAAATAAATAACACAAATCTGTTTCTTGGCTCTTAGCAGTAGAATATGTTCCTAAGTCATGTCTGACAATCCTAGGATCTGGCCATTAGAAGGATTTCCTTTTTCTGTTATCCTTCAGACTTACTTTTCTGAAGGACATTAGAGAGTCCTCCTCTCTACAGTAAGTAAAGTCTGGTGCCAGCATCCTTTTCTGCTTCAGTCGGAGCCTCCAGAAGAGGCCGTTGGCGTGAGTTGGTATAGTTGCTTGTTTAAGACAGGTTCTGGTGATAACTACCCAGTATTTCAGTGGGCTTTCAATCATTGTCTTTCTTGAGTGCATCACTGACTAAAATTGATGCCAAGAATTTCCGGCGTGGATGGGGGGAGCGAGTAAGCTTGCTCCCTTAATCACCAGGCCACCTAATGACCATTCCTTCAGGATTTTTGTTATTCAGCTCTTCTTAGACTCCATTATTCTTAATGGCTCTGTCCTCAAGAGAATAAAGGAGGAAAAGTGACTTGAAAGAGGATTGTAGGACAGGAAGCACTTCTTCCCTAGTCTGCCCTTAAAAATCCCTCCCCTCCACAGGTTACATTCCAATCTAAGGACGTGTTTTACTAGGGTTTGGAAATTGGGGGCTGGGGGTGATAGGCATGTTCATCCTGTGGAAAAGGGCTGAGCTTCCCCAACTAGTCTAGCTATCACCCTTTCAACTGCTAGGCTCCTGAGCCCTGAGCTTTTCCAAATTCATGAATAATATCCAGATCTTACCTTCAACAATCTCAGCAGAAAAGAATTCCCTTTATGAAACATAGATATGTAATTTCCTTTCTCCTATCTACTTTTAGCCAGACAACCTGGTACAGAAAACTCGGTGCCACTGACTTTTAATTATGTCCAAAGGGAATTAACACATTCCTACATTTCAACATTTGATTACCTAAATCTGAAGCTTTGGCTTTAGTGACATGTGGCTTGGCCCCAAGAGATTTTGGGCAGTTGTTTAGGTATTTTGCCACCTCTTACCTCTATGCCACCCGTTTTCTATGGAATTGGGAATTCTCTCTCTCACCCCTGCCTTTACCCTATCCCACTGCCTTGACTCCACAGCTAGTTCTACATAGAGCCTATTACAATCCTATTCCTGGCACTGATTTCTGTTTTAGGGATTTCTTGTTCCCAAGAAACAGAAAACCAATTCTGACTTAAGAAAAGGGGTGTTGTTATAAAGAACGTGAATAATTCAAATTGCAGGAAGTTCAGCCAGGATTGGTTACCCTCTTGCCCGCACTGGGGCATGTCTGGATTCTGCATACCTGCTTCACTCTGTTTGTAGCTTGGCTTCTCTGAAACATGTCTTCCTTCCTGCCTCTTTGCAGTTTGATTTTGCTCGAGACTTTGGGCTCCATGGCGTTGTGAGCTTAGACGTAGCCCTTTGGTTCCGGTGTCCCGTGTTTGTTTCTTATGATTCAAAATCTGGAAAAAGAGGAACTCATATTCTCAACTTGGGTCAGCTGTCCACACTTGGGCCAGTTATCTTTGGCTTGAGTGTTAGGATCTAGAAGAACAAAAATAGCCACACTTGCCCAGCCCTATGGGGAAAGAAAGCATGGGCTGGGAACTCTGCCCCTCTGATCTCTGCCGCTTTATAAAGTTTTTAGTTCTTTAAGAAGTACTTTTTTGCCTGTTACTTTAACTGAAAACGTTTTATGATTGTTAACCCTAGAGATACCATCTGGGTCCACTGGACAAAATTTTAGTTTTTGTTTTGTTTTGAGCAACTAACTATTTATAAGGATTGATATTTCATGACTTTTACTTTTTCTTAATATTCTCCCAGGGATAAAGAGAAAATCTACTTTTAAAAAATATAATAAAATTCATTATATCTTTCAATCCCTATGCGTGTCCATTGGACCCTTTTATAACTCTAAGATACACTATGGGATATCAGTGACTTAATTTTATTCAATTTTCCTACATCTTTTGAGATATTTTACTATTTCATTAGCTCAGGAATTATTTAATCATTACTAATTAATTATACCCATGTAATTATTTTACAATAAATGATCACTATTACTTCATCCTTAGTTTTCATATCGCATTGCCCCCAGTATTAACCATCTTTTGAGAAGGTATAAAATTCTGGAAAGACACCAGCTTTTGAGTTTTTCTTTTTTTCTTAAAGGCTTTCAATGAGTAGTATAGCTGAGAGTTTAGAATTTTTCATTTTGACCATAATGGCTAGTAGGAGAACATTAACAGAGGAATTTTCACAATTATTAAGAGAGTCAGAAGGTGAATTGCAAAGAGAGGACAGTCTAGATCCTAATGATGTTGATGAAACTGATCATGTAGGCAAAACCTCAGACTGTGAGTCTTCAGGTGCATATTCTAAATGAGTTTTCTCAAACTCAAGAATGGATGAGTGAACCATACATTTCTAAGGACAACAAGCAAATATGGTCTTCTCGTCCCCTTACTCAACAGGAAGTGCTTCATCATGCAATATTTTATGACAAGGACCTGGACCATCTAATTTTGCTAAGTAGATAGTTTGGCAGTATTCTTTCACCTTTTATGATGTTTAGCCACCAAAATTTACTTGATATAGTTCCTAAGTGAAATATGCTGAAGACAGGTATGTACACAAATGTGATTGAAAGTAAATAAATGATGTAGAAATGAAAAAATTACTGGACTTATTCTAATTTGTACTTTTAAATAAAAAAATTAAAATGTTTTCCAATCATTGCCACCCTTCTTCAAGAAATTATGTCAAAGTTTTTTAAAGTATTGCATTTTGGTAATGCACATGCAAGAAGAACCAGAGTAATGATAAGCCAGAACCTAATAGAAATGTATTTGAAATATAGAGTCACAGTTAACAAGATGGATATATTCCAGGTTCATGCATGGCAGGTAATGAGCCATTAGTTACCTTCAACTGACATTACCCATTGCAAGTATATATAACTTCAAAGCCAAAAAAAAAAAATGAAATAAAAATTGTGTTTACTATGTTTAAATTCTTTTTAAAGTTTTAAATTAGGCTATCGCTTTATACTTCTGTAAATTATTCATAATATGACTTAAAATATATAGTTTTAAATTTTAAGATTAATGGACACAGATGATAATGGTATTTTTCCTGGTATATTGAGAATTAAGATATATTTTTAAAATATGAAGAGCTTTATAAAATTTCATATGCCAATATTAATTTTATAATAGTAGCAAAGTAAAAAAATTATCATGTATTTAGGCAAGATAAAATCACTTTCCAAGATTTTTTTTTAATGGTTTCAAGAAATTTAAAGACATGAGGTCACTTCCCCATGCAGTTTCTCTAGGAAACTTCTAGGAATGAATAAAATTGTGAGAAAATCCTTGGGTTGCAAAATATTCACATGCTTATGATTTTTAAAATAGTAAACATTTAAGTTGCTTTCTCTACATAAAAAGTTGGTATACTTTCAAAAACAACCCATCCCTGTAGGACAAAATGCTTCAAATGTTCTTTACTCATTTTTTATAACTTGTAGTTCTTGGTAAACACAGAACTGTCTGAGAAATTTATTTTATTATAAGTACTATTTTCTTGTCTTTAAATGGCCTTCCTGGGATGACCTTAATCTACACTGCTATAAATCACTAGGAAATAGGAAAATTTTCCAAGTTATATTAAAATTAAAAGTTTGAATATTGATATAAGTTTAGACTATCATACAGGAGTTAATAATAGATCTTTGCCATTCCAGAACTGTGAAATTAGCCCCCTTTTTAAAAAAGTATGAACTATTTCAAACATACAGAAAAGTACAGACAATAATATATCAA
This sequence comes from Physeter macrocephalus, assembly GCF_002837175.3. Taxonomy (NCBI): domain Eukaryota; kingdom Metazoa; phylum Chordata; class Mammalia; order Artiodactyla; family Physeteridae; genus Physeter; species Physeter macrocephalus. The sequence continues at coordinate 119,443,689 of NC_041224.1, read as the reverse complement.
ACAATCATTTCCCATCATCCTGCATTAACAGGTGTTAACATTTGTCATTCTTACTTCAAGTTTTTACTTTTAAAGAAATAGGCCAAGTGGAGATACAGTGAAAATCATGGAGACACAGTGAAAATCAATCAATCTCCCTCTCTCAGAGGGAACCACAATCCTGAAGTTGGTATGCATCATTTTCATGCATTTTTTTAGTACTGTTTTGTTTTTTTTTTTTCTTTTTTCTTTTTTCTTTTTTTGTGGTACATGGGCCTCTCAATGCTGTGGCCTCTCCTGTTGCGGAGCACAGGCTTCGGGCGCGCAGGCTCAGTGGCCATGGCTCACGTGCCCAGCCGCTCCGCGGCATGTGGGATCCTCCTGGACTGGGGCACGAACCCGCGTCCCCTGCATCGGCAGGCGGACTCTCAACCACTGCGCCACCAGGGAAGCCCACGTTTTGTTTTTAACATGTTATTTTAATTGTATCCTACTTAAAACTTGCTACTTTTCACTGAACACAGTTTTTGAGTTTTAACCGTATTGATTTATGTATATCTACTTTACCTATTTTAACTGTTACTTAATATTTCAAATGTATGAATAAACTAGAGTTTCTATGTTCATTTCCCAAACGAGGGACATCTACGTTGTTTCCACTTTTTTTTACTTCTTGGCTGGTACCCTGAAGTACGGGTGGTAGCCTCTGGAGTGGGTAGATTTCCAAAACACATAGCTTCCAACCTTGGAAAACAAGCTACCCTAGAGATTTTCTGGAATGTAATTTTAAAACAGAGATGCAAATTAACCAGTCATTTAATACAGATAGAACCAGATATTTCAAACGGTAGATAGGAAAGTTTAACCAAGCATAAAATGTATGCTCAATTTTTAACTGTGAAAATTCTGTTTCTTTCCTGTATCATCTCAGTTGATTTAAACATTTAAGGCTTAATAGCATGGGAAGTATGCTTTAAAATTCACTGTTGCTAAAGAACTTCAGCCTTCACATGGCAGCCTATTAAATAGCTGCTATTCACCATCCTTTATTCCCCCTTGTTCTTGGAACTGTGATCTCATTTTTCTGTCTCAATAGATAGACAATCATAGATGACCTCTCATGCCAGTTAACAAATCTGGAGAAAAAAATGTGACTGATGCTTGAAAAATCATGGCCTCTGACCTTTATTTGCCTTTATAAACAAAATTGGGGAAAAAAAAGAATGGAATTGAAAAAGCATTCTGTTAACCTTAGTCTGCTGCCTAAGGCTATCATCCTAATGTAACACTATGGTAAAAAAGGAATTACGGAAAATTCATTTATTCACTCAACTTATATTAAATAACAAGCACAATAAAGGGGCTGGGTATACAATGATACGCAAAACAGATGCAATTGCTTCCCTCAGAAGCCTTAAGCAGTATATGTCCTTATCCACAGCATTGACAACAGCCCTAGTTACTTCTTTTCAAGAAAACTAGGGGGATCTGGAAATGCCAAGAAGCATAACTAACATGACCAAGAGAATGTATGAATGAAAATAACCAGAAAAGCTCACCATTAGGATTTGTATATCTGTAATATTATGCTGCTTTTGTATGCAAATTACAGAAAACTCTTACTCAACTGGCTTAAACAATGAGAAGTTTGTTATTACACATAAAGAGAAGTCCAAAATATGTTAATCCACTAGTTTCGTTAAAGACCCAGGTTCTTCCCATCTTTCTGCTCTGTCACTTATAAGCCTTCATGGTGGCAAGATGGCTGCCACACTTCCAGGCATCACATCCAGATAAAACAATGTAGGTAGGACAGCAGAAGAAGCTGTCTTCTGATACTTCTTCTCAAGTGTCTCTTTTTTTATGAGACTTCCTCTTTTTACATCTCATTGGCCAGAACTGCATCCCATGTGCCTTCCCAAACCAATGACTGTCCAGAGGAATTACATTTCCATGGCTGGCTTAGACTAATTTAGTTCAGTTTAAATTACTGAGCACCTACATGCCAAATGTCCTTTACTTTTAACTGAAAAAATAAGTAAATGAACAAACCAAATAGAGGACAGGTATTGTGTAAAGCTCAGGGATATACAGACAGTGATGTAAATGGGAAATTAAAATCCCTGTGTTAAATAAATTGATCAACTAATTTGTTTTTAATGTCTCCATGTGACTATGTTTTGCAACAGGGAAAGAAGGTCAATGTTGGGAGATGCCTATTTCCCCATTAAGTCTTTCTCATAATTTCTTGATCTCAGAAAAATAATTACAAACCTGAAACTTCAAGTGGGAAATAATAGAAATTAGACATCGCTCAATATTTAAACTCTTGTTCATTTCATCAATGAAACACCATTACTGAACGAACATTTTCTTCCCTCAAGAAATAAAAATATGTCTCTGACTCTGTTTTATATTGTGCCAACAAGCCAGATTTTATGTTTTATGTCAGTGACAGAGTAGAAGGAATTCTTCTTGTATTAAATAATACTGCTGACAATAGGGAAGTAATCCCTTTGGTTTATGTTTTCAGGTTACCTTCTCATACAGTAATCTGAATTGTATCACGTTCTTACTTTAGGAAGGGGTAACCTGCTGCATTGATTCCTCATTGTTTTAGATGTGAGAACTGGGACGTGTTGAAAGGTAAAAGCTTTGCCCAAGGGCTTCATGGCTAAGTAGTTACAGAATCAGGATTAAAACCTAATTACTTCTCCTAATCCAAAGCTTTTGGATCAGTTTAACAAAGTTTCATGTAACTTAAAATTATTTGACCCTCTAAAACCTTTTAAAAGAGTAAAAAAGTAATTCAGAATCTCTCTTCTGAATAAATTCAAATATAACGTCTTCTTTTAGACCTTATCCTTTGCAGCGTAGCCCCAGCTTTTAGGTCCCTGAAATCTAGGAAGTTTAGATATATTAGGTTCAAAATATTTTTGTTTCAAATGCTGCTATCACCTTCCCCTTACTAGAAACTGCGACATATTCCACATGAACTCAGAACGTGGCAAGCCTTGGCCTAGACACTTGTGTGAATTTAAATCCTATTTACATCTTGATTCAGAAAGAGCCAAAAGTCAAATTTAAAAAAAGAACAAGATTTCCTAGAATGGGATCCTCAAGGACAAATCTGAGAAGAATCTCACCAAAAGGAGCATTGTATAGGAAAAATGACTCTTCCCACTTTCCTTGACTTCAGGAGGGTTAAAAGTGAAGATGTTTTAAATCTGTCACACTTCACTTCTTTTTTTCAAAAGTGGAGGATAGTTGACAGGAAACTAAACACAGCAATGGGTTCAAAGACAGAGATATTTTCTAAGTAAAACTAGAAGGAAGGAGCAACAATTTCCTTAAGAGGATGGTGAAAAGCCGTTTCTCCTTGGGAATGCTGATTTACTTGGAGATTACAGAGAGCACAAAACTGACATCTCCTGCTCAGACCAGACTCCTCTCCCCATGGTGCACTCGGATCACCCCTGGGCCGTCCTGAGTCCCAGCAAACTCAGCACTTCCGAAACTAGACTCCTGATCTTTTCCTCTGACCCCTTCCCGTCACATCTTTCCCATCTCAGAGATGGCCACTCCCTTCTTTCTAGGCCCTCAGATCAAAACCCACCTTTAACCCTTACCTTTCTTTTATCCCCCGCATTTAATGTCAGAAAATGCTGTTGTCTCTTCAAAATATATTCAAGATCCAACCATTTCTGTTCACGTCTCCGCTACCACCCAGTCTGAGCCACCATCACGCCAGACCCCTGGGTAACTGCGAAATCCCCTGTGGGTCTCCCTCCCTCCGCCCTGGCTCCTTCGTCTCTGTGTTCAACCCAGCAGCCAGAGTGATCCCTTAAAGTCGGGAGTCAGTTCACATCACTTCTTTGCTGAGAGCCCTACAATGGATCCTTAGTTCACCCAAGAGAAAAAACAAAATGCTTCCAGAAGCCTACAGGGCCCTGCAGAATCTGCCTGCCCCTGTCCTTCTGTGACAGTCTCCTCTCCACTCCTCGGCCTCAGACACACTGGCTGCCTTGATGCCCCAGTGTGCTCACCATATGCCCACCTCTCGGCCGGGAATGCCTTCTTCAGATTGTCCCACATGCCCTGCACCTCCTTTGCTCAAACCTCACTCTCGATGACATCGACGTGCCAGAAAAAAACACCGGGCACCATTTAAATTTTCATTTCAGATAAGCAATAAATAGCCACCGACATCCCACAAATACTGCATGGAACACATGGATACTAAAAAAGAAAAAATTATTCAGTGTTTATCTGAAATTCACGTTTAACTGGGTGCCCTTTTGTTTTGTTTTTGTTTTCTTCTAAATCTGGCAACCCTGCAGTGGATTCTGTCCCCACCCAAAGTACAACCTGCTTTCCCTCTACCCTCACATTCCAGATTCCTCTCACCTGCCCTATTTCCGTTCCTGTCCTCCTAACAGTTTCTTCTAACAAGCTACATAATTACTTAAATATCACATTTATGGTCTGCTCCCTCTTCTGGAAAGTCATCTCCATGTGAGCTGTTCCAGCGTAAAAGCAAATTTAATTTGTGATCGAAGAATTTTATTTTTCAGCATATTTCTTTTCCACTGTTTTGAAGGGTTGAAAGCTTTTTTTTTTATGAAAACACTTGGAAAAACATGGGCACTGCTATCTCTCCATCCTTGCTATTTGCACAATTTAATACATATGCACGTATGTGAATATAATTGATTTCCACTTAAAGCTAACTGGCTGCTGTAAACTGTAGAAAAGAGGTTTGTCTTCCAAAAAATACACCAGACACACAGCTGACAAAATAGAAAATTCCCATGTGGGAAAATTACCTTAAAAAGGAAATCCAAACACTGTGATTGAATTTCCCAATTATGCCTTTCTTTGAGAGCCACCAATTACAGATGTATCTTTTAAATTAATAAATAACTTTTTTTCTGCAACTAGACGGCCATCTGTTGAATTCTATAGCCTAATAAAAGCTATAAAATATGTGACCACCTTGTTCTTTGTTGATTCCTTCATGTACTTATTCATTCAACTTAAGCTGTTGTTCAGCTGCTGTATGTGGAGCACTGTGTCAGGTGGGGGGGGGGCGGTGGGGGGAGTGGGAGAAAGACCCTTGAGAGGGAAGAAGAGCCCAAGTCCAAAGGGCCCAGTAAATCAGCTTAAGAAGCCGATGGAAGGAGCAGGGGAATGGCCCTGTCAGACTTGCTCCTTAGAAAAATTACTCTGGCTTCTGGCTAGAGCATGGGGAATAGATTACTATTGTTCGCTACATTACACTTAAGAAGTTATTATTATAAACAGGGTCTTAACCTTAAACCTCTGGGCCTTAAGTAAAAATTTCAGAAAAGGGCCCCTTTGAAGAAACCACAGTAGATCTATTTTAAATATCTTATTACGGTCTGTCTACAAGTAGTTTTTAAAGTTATTATATAAATAGGAAACATCTGCAATTGTATTCGATTCTGTGAATTTTGACTAATGGAGAAGAGTTCAAAATGGAGAAAAAGGAAGAAAGACCTGACACGAGCTAACTATTGGGAGGATTTGCTCAAGCCAGACGGAGGATGAAGACCTCACGCATTATCTCGTTTAACCCTTACTGTCGGCTGAGAGGTTCCTGTATTATTATCCTCCTTTGCGGATAATGGATCTGAGATTCAGAAAGGTGAATACGGCCCTCTGCAAGGGGCAGGGTTGGCTAACCTGCCCTCACCCTCTCTAAGCCCATGTTTTTTCTCTGCAAAAAGCTGCAAATACATTTATGGTACAGCTAAATTAGGCAGCAGGTGGACTGGGGAAAGGCTGAGGTAACCTTGAATAACAACAGAATAAAAGGGGGAAAATGGTCAGCTAAAGCAGAGGCAAACATTTAATTGGAAAAATAAAATATGAGGAATTATCCTTTTGATAAGAGCAAAGACAGGCAAATTTTCTTCTCAAATGGAGAGACATGGAGTAATGGAGAGTATCAACTTTGAATTTGGGGGAATATGACAAGTACAATCATAAGTATAGTTTCTATTGAATTACAGAATTCAAGAGATGGTCTTCCTGCTGAGGTACTAATATTAAAGATAAAATGCTACAGAGAAGAAATCCACTTAGTAAATCATTTAACACAACCCCTCTCATATAGACTGATATTTGTCATTGGCCAAAGAGGTTTGATCAGCATTCATATCCTCTGAAAGCCAGCTGCTTTATTGTATTTGGCTGCCTGGCAAGGTAACATGCCTTGCTACAAGAGACTGTGGGTCTCCCGTCTCCAAAAGGAGCTTTCATCCGGGTTTGTGACAAAAATTCTAGAATACAGACTCTCTTTGGAGGGAGATCCCGTCACTCTGAAAAAATCACTTCATGCCTTTTCAAAGTCGCAGGCTAATCCAGGGCCAGGGGGCCACCAATGGTTACATACATATTGAGATTCCAGGAGCACAGGAAATGTCTCCTTCCTGAAACCAGCCTCTCTCCTACCTTGTGGAGGTCTTGGTTAACCTGCATGTTTGCGTCACGACCCACTCACCTCCTGAACTGGCCAGTCAGCTACCAAAACTCCAAGGAGTGGAACACAGATTTGGTGAACTTCGACAGGGTGGGTGCGAGGGGAAAATGCTGGCCCACGGTAACCTGCCTCAAAGAGAAGGCCAGCTCGCCAGGAAGCAGGTGAGTCTATTTAGGTAAAGGGGACAGGGCTGCATATCCAACAGACCATGGACTCTTGTGACCACAGTCACTGCTCAGTGTTTCTTGAAGAACTGTTGAGGTGTTATGAAAAGTAGGGATTAGGAGTCAGGCCCCAAACTAATGCTTATTGAACAAGTTTTCCACTAGCTATATCTGAACAGGCTAAAAACTGCTCAGTTGGACAAAGTGATTATTTATATATATATATATATATATTTATATATCCTTCATATATATTGATATAGTGTATGTATATATATATATATATATACACACACACACAAATACATATACATAATACACACACACACACACACACACACACACACATATATGTACACCCTTTCCACGGGGCATAGTGTGAGCCATGTGTGAGCATACACACACACACAAATACATATACATAATATACACACACACACACACACACACACACATATATGTACACCCTTTCCACGGGGCATAGTGTGAGCCATGTGTGAGCTTTTCTAAATATGCGTGGATGTTTTTGTGCCTTTCTACTTATTAGTAAAGCAGCCAAGAAAAAAGATGAAAAAAGGAGTGGGCGGGGAGAGAGGCAAGGCCAAACTTAGTAATTCTCTTCACCCCTATCTGGCCTCTTGCAGACAGCATCACTTAGGCAGGCAGGCCAACCATAAATCAGTACACCTGTGTCCTGGAGGTGGCCTTTATCGAGGAGTTTATTTTTGTTGAGACACTTAAAGTATAACTGGCGTTCTCTCCCTGGAAATGGAAGTGGGGGAGTCTTTGAAAATTCCGATGCAGTAAAGTAGCCACCAGTACACTGGATGAGGACAGGAGGGAAGAGAAACATTCCAACTGTCAGAGCGTTTTGCGGATAATTAAAGTGAGGACTGACCCACAGCAGGGGGATTTGAACATACCTGGCACGGGGCTTGACTAGAGCTCTCTCAATGTCTCTTCCTGTGCAGTTACGCTATTAGCTTCCAGAATATCCTACGTGGGGAGAAACACTTTTCTTTGAGCTATTCCATTTTTTAATTATTAAAGAGCTTTGAGTTTAAAAGTTCACCCCCAAACCCATCACGTTCCCATCTCAGGCGTCCCCCTTGTCTAATGGGTAGTAAGGAAATCACTCTTTCAGACACTACAGTCCACATTACTTAAACATCCACCTGCCCTATTTTACACAGGGAATAGGCTATGCAATAAACCTATCTGATCTTTTCTTTATTGTCTGCCTCAGGAATGTATGCAGGGTTTTCTTCTTTGCTATAGGAACAGATTTCTTCTTTGCACTGTAGAAAGTGATTCACCTCTAGGAGGCTAATTTCTTAGAGTTGAGTGCAGGATCTTAATAAATAAACCAAAAAGTGAAGTGCTATTCTGAACAGCCCTCACACCAGCAGGAAGAATCAGTGAATGAGGAACCACAGAAGACCGTTCACTACATACCCATTTACTCCAAAATGTTATTTGGACCAGCATTGGATTTTTTTTTTTTAAGTAAAGTAGAAGTGATTCTTCTTTCTGCATTAATTAGGAATGTACACTACTCCTCAAGTGTTTTAACTCCTCCAGTGCCAAGCTTAAGTCCTCTGGATTAATCCTGATGCACGAAGAGCTTTGAAAACAGCAATGCTAAGCAACAACCCAGAGTGATTAAGAAATCAAGATGTGGGTAGGTGCTGGTAAAAAAAAAAAAAAATACGTCAAAAGATAGCAAATGGAAATTAGAAAGATAGCCCAGACATACTGTCAGAACAAGCTAAAAATTTACGGCTTCAAATATATTAGATTTATATCACATCACGCTTCAGAAGACGCTGTGGGAAGGAGGGAGGTATGAAGGACATGAAAGATGCAGAGCTTTTAGCAGAGGGCCTAGCACAGAGTAAGTCCTCAAAAAAAAAAAAAAAAGGATGGAAAGAAAATATTTTTTCTGCAGTCATTTAAAGTAGTTTTGCAGCACAGAAAGGAGATTCAAGGTATCTTTTGTCCAGGCTGGAAACATCTGATGAGGTTCTTAGGTATACATATTAGTCAGCATTCTCCAGAGAAACAGAGCCAATAGGACAGACAGAGAGATAGGCAGGCAAAGAGGCAGGCAGATAGATATGAGAGATTGGCTCACATGATTATGTAGACCGAAGTCCAGTGATCTGCCACCCGCAAGTTAGAGGCCTAGGACATGTGGTGGTATAGCTTCAGTCCAACCCCAAAGGACTGAAAACCAGGAGTCTCATGTCCAAGGGCAGGAGAAGATGAATGTTCCAGTTCAACAGAGAACAAATTTGCCCTTCCTACAGCTTTTGTTCTATTCAGGTCCTCAACAGATCAAATGATGCCCACGTGCAATGGTGAAGGCAAACTTCTTTACTCAGTCCAATGATTCAAATGGTAATCTCTTCCAGAAACATCCTTACAGACACACCCAGAAATAATGTTTTACCAGATACCTTTAGCCCCGTCAAGTTGACACATAAAATTAACCATCATATTATAACTCTCCACTTACGCAGCCCATTTCATTTTAATCAAGCCGTCAAATCATTCCTACGGCAAGATAATGCTCCCTTTCTGTAACACAAGTCTGTTTATTCATGCATAGACTTTTCTCATTTTGGAGAATTCATGGCCAATGGCTTTCTCCAAAGCCATTCTGAGAGGATGCCACTGGGATTTTCAACCCCGATCCTGTAAATTGGAGGCTTCCCTGACAGGGGAGGGGACAACCCACATGTAGTGATGTTGAATGAAGTGTCTTATAAGAAACAGAACCAGGACCCAAAACCCATCTCTCAGGGCTTACCAGTAATGATATCCCCAACAGCCTCATGGCTGGAAAAGTAATCTCAATGAGTCTTCCTTTTATAGGAGAAGGACAGTCTCAGAAAAACTAAATGTTTCAGATATTGCCTTAACTTTATCCCAACATGCACGTTTTCTTCATTGATAGGTTTTTCATGGCAGTGATGCCTAGTTTAAGACTGTCTTGACAAACACCCATTAGAAAGCTTAAACAGTTCCTTTGGCCTCTCTCAAGGTAAGTCCCTGCCCACAGGTTCAGTACTGATTTCTTTAAACTAAACACATACTTACTTTGCTCCTAGGATAGTCAACGTTCACTTTTACCTAAGCATAACTGAGCAACTGGAATTTTTAGTTTGAGTTCAAGAGTGTAAAACAAATACATGCTAATTTTATGGAATAATCTCTCTAGGAAGGAACAAACCATATCAAAACAATCCCCTTTGCAGACCTCCAATTAAACTATGCCTGTGCAGGACAAAATACTCATCACAACCGGGAGTAGAAGGGTATTGTTTCAAACCTATTATGTACAAATCATCTAATTTTTCAAGGTCAATGAGTGTAATTTATCCATCTTTGGTTACTAAAGGGGTTATATATGATGAACAAAACTGAAGAGTTCATCCATTTCATTTCTGTTGTTGATTCACCCACATTTGTTTGGCTTTTATGTCCATGTAATTGATTTATATAATTCTGTCCAAAGCACATAGGCAATTGCTCATGACCACTTGCGAACCATTGAGATTATTATTGTACTGATGTTTATTCAAGGCCAAATGGAGAGAACATAAAAGGTGTGATGTTCAACTAAGCATAACAATATCATGAAAAATCTATTTGGTCTCAGCAGTAAAATAGTCTCCCTACCAATCAGTTTCATAAGTGCAAGTGAATTGCTTCTGTCCATGTGGCTGGACTAGCTACCCAAATTAATTATGGCACAGTGTTCTAGTTTCACAATATACTGCACACTCTCCAAGAGCATAATAAAAGGACAGTCATCTTCAATGCTACTTGATGATAAATTTCACACTGAAGACTTCTCACACTTTGAGTCAGAGGATAAAAAATTATAATCATCTGTTAAAAAATAAGTAAATAGATATATGTTTGATAACCCAGAGTGCCATAGTCCACTCAAATAGTTCATGGACAGCACTGATTCTAATTTTTTTCAATGACTAGATTTTTTTCCACTTTAGTAATATACTATGTTGAACCTCACACCTTTATTGTCTTGCTTTGAATTATAATTAGTACCACTGAAATACCACAATGTCTATTCAGAACCTTTCAGTTTTCTTTTCTAGAACTTTACTATGCAAATATGTGTATATATATACAGTTTTTTCTGTATTTAGATTTGACATTTGGATAAACCTAAACAAGTTTAAGGGCCAGAGTTTAGTAGGTAAATACCAAAACACTTTTTTTCTTTATGCCACCAGAAGCTAATTAAAGCTGTTTCCCTAAAATCCAGATCAGTTAAAAATGCTTTGGAAGGACTGGAAGGGCGTTTTAGTTTTTCTCCTAAGTGCTAATGATCAACTCAGTCTACAGTGCAGACCAGAGAGGTCAAGACACTTCAGATGTGTGCACAAGAAGGCCAAGCTTGGGAAATCTGGATACCTGAGTGATTGGGAGAAAAAGCAAATGATCTCTAACCCAGGGTAAAGATCACTGTGGCTGAGATCTATCAGAGATTCACCAATACCATTTTCTTTCTCTGGACGTAAAGGAACACTACACTTCTCAGACTCCTTTGCAGTTAGATAGGGGTCATGCAACCGATTCTGGCTAATGGAATATGGGTGGAAGTGATATAAGCCAAAGACATGATGTAAGCCATTTTCTGGCCTGGCCCTAACCCACCTGGTCTCTTCTTGCCAGATCTTCTTTGAGGTCAGTCCACAGTTACATGGAAAAACTTAGGTCTACCTTACAAATCAGATAGAATTTTAGGCTGAAATTCTCTAAACCAGAAAGCCTTGGAATCCTTGAAGAATGAGAGCTGTTTAGGCCAGTCTAACAAAAGCTATGGGCATCACAATAAACTCCATTTTTTAAAGACTGTGTGTCTCTGAAACTGAAAGTCCCACTTATAATACACACAGTACTGAGTACCAAGAATTAAGATACAATAATGCAAAGAGGTTTTAAAAAACTCTACCAGATGTAATGAAAGATGATTGTGAAAACAAGTCAGAAGTCCAAATGCTTCAGTTTCACCCTTCTGAACATCAGTGTTCTTTGAATAGTATGGTTGATGCAGAAGGTAAGGGTGACTTGGCTGAATCTGGAACAGCTCACAATATTCCCTAGGTTGTATTTTTTAAATAAAACCCTAAAATGTAAGATGTTTTCATTGCTTCTTTCTTTCTATGACACTATCCAGACAAAACAGTTTTAGTTATTTTAACCTCCTTATTTATTCATTGCAAATGAATGGCAATTTATTACATATACATTAACTTATTCGTATCATAAGATCTATATGTTCTTCTCACAAGCACCTATCACTAGCCTCTTTCTCTAAGTAGAGGATTATTTAGCTTTATGGAAATGTAAATAACACCATGTTTTATATATATTAATATTTAAAGCCTCAATTTAAAAGGCTACAGATTTTACAATGAAGGGTAAGATATTCAACAGTTTTCTCTAAAGTGTACTTTACGTCTTGCATTTAAGTAGAGAAGTTATCTTCTTTACTTGAACATTTATAAACTCAAATCCTTTGAAATGTTTTCCTTCTTGTATTTAAGGTGGCCCGTTCTTTTGCTTAGAAAGATATATTGCCACATTTATCAATTTTCTGAGAAGTTTCTCAAACAACTTTACCTTATAAAATGCTACTATTACAGTGTAACAATAATGCTACAATGAAATTATATATTTTTGTAACCCTTCTCCCTTAAGTGAATAATTAATAGTTAAAGAATAGTTTCTTCCTACAGAAGGCTTTTGAATGGCATGGTCGGTCCATAATTCTACACGATAACCTCAGAGAGTGAATAAGCCTGTCACTAGGGCATATAATCCTCCAGGCGAAGAAGAAGAAAATGTGTTAGGACATAATTAAATACTTTTGGGGAAAATAGAGGAAAAGAAACTTCATCTTTTGTCAAACACACTTTTGTTAACCCAGACTTTGCCAGATTTGCAGCGTGTCAAAACTGGTCCTTTCCTTAGCCATTTAAGTACCAAGAATGCCCACTCATTGTTCACGACTAGTTTCCGCTTGCATGTGACAAAACAGCTAGTTGGAGAGTCAGCCTCGGTCAGTGTCTATTTAGGGCAAAATGTCAAAAAAGAATGTCCTGCATTTGGGACTCAACAATAATGAACATGGCTAAATCTGAAAATTAACAAAAGAAAGTGAACAGCTTTTTAAATTCTGAAGAACATTAGATTCTGGTGTCCTTTTTGTTCTGATTGTTGTGGCTTAACACTCTGAAAAGACCACCTGTTGGGCTGCCATTTTGTGACTGTATTAAATGCAGCGATTGCATAAAAGAACACTTTCCAAAATAACCCGGCATTATTATTCAGTTATTTTATAGTAAATCTGCATTCAAAACCTGCATTAAAATATGAGGCTTTTCCCCTAAGTGAAATTTAAAGCTATAAGTTTGACGTAAATGCATACTCAACCGTAAATGCTTGATTTTATGGTCAAATGCATTATCCTTAAAAATGAGTTCAAGGAAACCTTTGATATGGCAATTAGAGAGTATGTTGAATGAAGTGAAACAGTCAAAAGTGGTGGATGACAGACAGGGAATCCCCAAGGAAATGACACAAAACTGATAGCATATAATTATTAGACTGACATAGAGAGGCATAATGTAGTTGGAGAAAATTACTGCTGCCTATTAAAAGAATATAATATCCCGAGCAATCCTGAAAGCATATTTTACTAGAACAATACCTCCGAATTCATGAATAAAAGAAAAATCATGTATGTATATGTATAGCTGATTCACTTTGCTGTACAGCAGAAACTAACACAACATTGTAAAGCAACTATACTCCAATAAAAATTAATAATAGATACATAAATAAATAAAAGACAAAAGAAAAGCCATGCCCCAGGCACGAACCCGTGTCCCCTGCATCGGCAGGCGGACTCTCAACCACTGCGCCACCAGGGAAACCCCTAATAACCTTTTTGAAATACACATTTTGCCATTGAACATGACTGCTTGTATTGAAAGACATCTGTGTCGCGTGAACAAATATTTTGGACGCATGACTCTATTTTCAGTTTTGTGGCTACTTTAGAATAGTGTGGTGAGGAGCAATTCTGTGTTCCATGAGTTTTAATGGTACAGGAGCCTGTTAGAGTTAATGGACTTTCTGAATTTGGAAAGCATAGTATTTAAAAAAATTTTTTAAAATACTACTTTAAAAAGTTTCTAAGATTTCCTAAATATTTCACATTTCAGGTTAATTCTGATTATAGCCTTTTCCTTGAGATGATTTATTTCATTTATTTTAAATTTGCTCTACTTAATGACCTAGAGTAAGTTCCATGGAATGCACGAGTGTATTGTCACAAAAATAACACGTCTTTATCATTGAGGTACAGCCAAAACGTCTTTCACTTTGCTGTACAGCAGAAACTAACACAACATTGTAAAGCAACTATACTCCAATAAAAATTAATAATAGATACATAAATAAATAAAAGACAAAAGAAAAGCCATGCCCCAAGCTCACTGGCTTTGCAATTCACTTCCACTAAAAATTCCTCCTAGAACACAGTGGAAATAAAAATATTACTAAGTCCGACTGATGAAAATGAAAGTTAATGATTCAAGTGATAACTAAGAAAATACAGAAAGAGAATACGAAAGTGAAAAGAGAACCTCTTCCTAAGACAAAAAGACCATTTCCTGTCAAACTTTCTAATAACCTTTTTTTTTTTTTTTTTTTTTTTTTGCGGTACGCGGGCCTCTCACTGTTGTGGCCTCTCCCGTTGCGGAGCACAGGCTCTGGACGCGCAGGCTCAGCGGCCATGGCTCCCGGGCCCAGCCGCTCCGTGGCATGT
>NC_041224.1:119409750-119429062 GCF_002837175.3 Physeter macrocephalus | reverse complement strand
GTGGCATGTGGGATCTTCCCGGACCGGGGCACGAACCCGTGTCCCCTGCATCGGCAGGCGGACTCTCAACCACTGCGCCACCAGGGAAACCCCTAATAACCTTTGCCATTGAACATGACTGCTTGTATTGAAAGACATCTGTGTCGCGTGAACAAATATTTTGGACGCATGACTCTATTTTCAGTTTTGTGGCTACTTTAGAATAGTGTGGTGAGGAGCAATTCTGTGTTCCATGAGTTTTAATGGTACAGGAGCCTGTTAGAGTTAATGGACTTTCTGAATTTGGAAAGCATAGTATTTAAAAAAATTTTTTAAAATACTACTTTAAAAAGTTTCTAAGATTTCCTAAATATTTCACATTTCAGGTTAATTCTGATTATAGCCTTTTCCTTGAGATGATTTATTTCATTTATTTTAAATTTGCTCTACTTAATGACCTAGAGTAAGTTCCATGGAATGCACGAGTGTATTGTCACAAAAATAACACGTCTTTATCATTGAGGTACAGCCAAAACGTCTTTCCCTAAGTTTTTCAAAGTTTCTATTTGCTCAAGGCTTGACTTCTATAAAATGTTGTAAAAAGTGAAAATTTATTTCTATGTTGTATTAAAAAAGAACTTTTCCTTTTAAAGGAAGAAAAGTAAAAGTACTTTCCTTAAGCCTTACTTCCAAAGTAGAAAAGACCACGAAAAAAGAAATTCCAAGTTGATTAAGTTTGTAAAAATTTCATTGTTGATTCATGCAAAATATATTGTCACATTAATCAATTTTCCAATAAGTTCCTTAACTTACAGAGACTCTTGTGAGGTGTAAACTCAGAATATTTAATCAAGGTGTGAGTTTAAAAAAATCCCTCTCTGAGTAGATTTAAAGGAAGACTTATGTCTGATAAATAAGCACATTTGGATTTTATATCTTCTCTGACTTTATATTGGATGATGGTATTTAAAGAAAAGCCTACATCTTCCACATTCACAAGCAAACATAATCCCTGTTTTTTGAAAATATTATTTTTTCCCTTATGTTTCAGAGCATTATATAGGGGGATATAACATCAAAAAATAAACATGTGGAAGAATATAGCAAAATGCAAATATTGATGAATAGGGAGGGTACTGTAATGAGATAACTCTCATTCATAAATTTGGGATTTTCATGGTGAAAAATTATGAATGCACCCAAATGTCATGGGCGTTTATGTGTCTGGAAGAGCTCAAGATACTGAAATAATATGGCAATTTAAAATTTTAGTTGATCTCTCATAAGTTTAGCTTCCTAAAGATCTGTTTTCCTGACATAAATGTCATTCAATGGAATACTGACCACCCTTCCATAAGAAAAATGATATGAAAAAACTGACAAAAGACATCATGTCATGTCCAAGACATGTCAAAATCTAGTGTCAGAGACCCTTGTAAGTCAGTGACTTAGCAAATTAATGCAATATAAAGTTGTTTGTGGAGCTGTTCTACACCCAGACTAAAATATGCTTTATTCTCCTAAGGAGAATAGCATCTTATAAACACCTCAAAAAGTAGGCAAAATTAAATAACATATAATAAATTAATATGAGTTCCCTGTCTGCTAAGACTGAGTTCATGGACCTAGTTAGACAGAATCATGGCTAGAAACTAGAGTTTATGTAGACAAATAGGTTAGGCTTGGAAAAAAAAAAAGAGAAGTGTATCATTATGAGAGTCACAATATACCTGGAATGTCAAGGGTTAATAAGAGGTAAAGGGAAAGTGAAGGGACAGGAGAGATGAGGAAATAAGAGAAATGGAGCAGATGAAAGAAAGGATTCAATGGAAGGTATTGTTGGGCACAGCTAGGTGTCAGAAACAAAACTAGAAAAATGGGAACCACTTCGGAAGGAAGATAAAAAAAATAATAATGAATGTATACCACATAGTAAAAAGAGAAAGAAAATAAGAAATAATACAAAGGCTTTCAGGCATTCCACAGAGCATATCTGTGAAAAAAAAATAAAGCAAGCAAGCAAGAAAAGAAACAGTGAAATTGAAATTTTCTCCAAAGGTATCTCATCTAGAAGCCTTCATTGTGCCTTCCTTTTCACATCAAGAATTTAATTTTGCATTCCCTTTGTCTGTCTTGAGCCACATTTCTAGTTTATTCCATGGATTTCTTTCTTTTTTTTTTTTTTTAAAGTCTCCTTATTGGCTAAAAGAGAGGAATAAAAATCAGATCCCTGCCTAGTCTCTTTGTCCCAAGTTTAGGAAAGATGGGAATGTGTTATTCATCGATGTTTGGGTATTTGCTCATTTTCTCTCCTGTACCATAACAGCTACTGTTTTCATTTTCTTTAAGAGGGTCTCCTTACGATGCTAATACTAACAGACTCTACACTATGAATTTACCGTTAATCAATAAAGCTCCTTCTGTATGTTCATGGAATGGAATATAATAAGTTGAACTCTTCAACTCCAGGATTGTGGTTCTCAGCTGAGGATACATTTTATTTCTGGCCCTTTGGGGTCTGTCTAGGCTGCTGCAGGAGGTTGGGACCTCCATCAGGAGGGGTGGCTTATTTGGACTATCCTAAACTTCTCCTTGAATAAATACAAATTCTATATTTGACTGGAAGGAACTAAGTCCTTCCCTGACGCTTTCTGCTGGTTTCGTTCCAGAGCCACGCGAGCTTACCAAATTTCTGTCTGTATTTGCAGCTTGGGGTTAATTCTGACCTGAGCGAATCAGTTATCCAGAAGGATACCTGGCCAGTCACTTCCCTAACTACAGCACACGGGAGCAAGACTAGCACCTGGGCAACTGCATCAAGTCACCAACTGTTTCTCTAACCCTAGTCATATTCCCTGGGCAAGAAACTTCAGTTTCTCTGTCTATAAATTCCAGGGTATCAGCTAGTTCTCACTTAACAGGCGTGTCACAATTATACAGACCCATTCTCTTCCATTGACCACCAACCAGTACGCAACATTTGTTGAGGCCCCATGGAATGACGACGCTCCCCTTCAGCTGCTGACGCCCAGCCCTACATATTCGCCTCCCGCTTTTGTCCATCCCCGACAAGGAACTTCAGGCAGCAGTCCTTATCCCCAGCTTCTCTCTGGTGCCCATGGCAACCCCATCTATTAATGCTGAAATGTGACTGCAGGGTTTTTTTTTTTTTTTCTGGAACCTTTTTGAAATGAACTGTTGATGCTGCAGTTTTTGCACATCCTTCAACTTGTGCAGAATTCACAGCCGGAACTTCCCAGCCTGAGTCCAGTCAGGTTCACTAAGACATACTATCTAAAACCTGCCATTTAACAAAAGCCTTTTGCATTTCAGAATTCATTTTCCCCCTTTCACCATTTTCTCTTAATTGCTATAGCAGAGAACTACTTTTGAGAGGAAACTCTCTTGCAAACCCTTACTTTAAATTTAAGTCAACACACACATACATAGTAAGTGTGGTGTGTGTGTGTGTGTGTGTGTGTGTGTGTACATGCGATACATGCAGTAATATGCATTTAAAAGCTCATACATATTCTACATCTAGAAAGTTCTATGTAACTTCAATTTACTAGTTCTCTGAGCTATCATACTAACTGGATTGATAGTAGTTAAGGACAGAACCCTAAAAGCCTCTTTTGCAGCAATATATTTTAAAAATTGCTTATAATTTGCTTATTTGCAAATTCTTTAAAATCGGTTTTTGAAAAGAAATGACACAAACATCAGTTTCTACGTAGAAGTTTGCTAGCGTCCAGGTAACATGTGATACCATTTCCTGGTTTAACTTCCTCCTTCACAGAGTATTCTCCTGATTTAGGGTACTCTCACTTCCACCGGAAACTGTGCATTTACTCAGTTTATCCATTTTTGCTTCTCTGATACAATTATCATTATTCTTTTAGCTTTTTAAAAATTCTGCTTTAAAATCGTATTCATTTAATGTATCTAGCCTTTAAGAGATTAAAAATCCTATTACTCCTTCATGTGTATATCACCTGTTAAGGAAACATCTTTTATAAACTGCAATAGAATGCCAAGTTAATGGGAAGAGCCAGAACTCCATCCTGGAATCACCCACCTCTGAAATTCAGCCACTTCTTGGATAAAAAGCAACAGCTGTGAGAGAGCATAGCCTTGCTAACATTGCACACCTGGTTAAGTCAGGCAAGAACTAGAAAGACTTTCTACCTGAATTTGCAGGGGTGAGGGGGAGAATTTTAAAAGCTGAAGTGTTATGACCCCTCATGGGAATTTGAGTCCAAACTCAGGGTTAAATCTTGCCTCATAATAAAAGATGGATAAGGTCATTATAATCAAAAAGAGGGTCTGCCGAGCACCAGGCTAGGGCATGTCTTTGGGCTGGAGAGAAAGGCTTCCTCCTATAGCATTACTGAGGGTCCGAAGCACAGGATAATTTCATTCTCATCTGTGCAGACCCAAGCTGAACCTACAGGAATACAGGCAAGACCCCATGGGCTGCAGCAGTTGTGGGGAAGCGGTCAGTCACCCCATAGGGAGAAAAGCTTTCTGGCTGCTTTCAGGAAGGACTGGCACAGGCAGGAAGAGTGAACCCTGACAGGTTTGGGAAGCAAGGGCCAGGTAGTTACAGTAAGAGATGGTCTTCTCCCACGAACTGCTCTATTAATTACCCATGTGGGCAGGAATTGTTTCTCTTGAGCAGTTACTGATACAGATATTCAAACAGTTAATGAAACTCCATCTGTATAGGGGCTTCCAAGTGGGAGTGCAGGCTGAATTCATTAGTTTCAGACGTGAAGCTTTCTTTTTTTTTTTTTTGCAAAGCCAGGAGAAAACCCACAGTCCAAACAAACAGCATTTGTAAAGTTCTGAAAAGACACTGCTACTGGAAATGAGGAGGGAGAAAAAGGAATAAATGCTTTCCAGCAAAGCCTACTTTCTTTAAAATGAAAAACAATGGTAAAGGTTTCCATATGTAATTAACACCTCATTCTGAAGTTACCATTGCCACTGGCTCCCAAAGGACTCAATTAACAGGAAGCTGCAAAGAATATGGTATTTCTTTGAGATGCTTTAAGAAATACAGGAAGACAATAGGTTGGAGAGTAGCTTTTACCTCCAAATGATAAGCAATTATGGTTCCTTCCAGGGTAGAAGAAAAGGGAGTAATGCTAAGAAAAGTAGGTTTGTAATGTGAAATTAGATTTTCAAGGGTGCATATTTATCACTAGACCTATACTGAAATTCAGGCTGAAAAATGATACGTTCGTACAAAGTCCAAACTTAAGAAAATTCTTTAAAAATAAACCACAATCCCTCCCGTCCCCCGTCGTTCAGAATATTTCACCTGAGAAAGGAAAAGCGCTCACTCCACGCACACTTGACTGAGGTCTCCTTACCCAGACAGAGGATTCCTTACAACAGAAGATGGTACCCAGTTCCGGGAACCATCTCGCCCCCGGAAGGCGGTTTCCAGGTGTCCCGGATACTATCAGGTTTAATTTCAAAGTACTGAATGAGGCTTCCATATGTGTGTAGCGATGGTAAAAAGAACAGAAGAGACAACTTCTGTCACTCTGCATGTTAGTGAAGTTGACAGGCAAGCCAGGCAGCCATCTGTGACTTGCTTAAGCCCTGCTTCAGGTGTCTGCCTCTTTGAGTTGCTAAAAATTGGATCTTAGAAATTCAGTATCTGAAACAAGCCTCTGCATAGCCAGGGTACGGACAGACTGGAGGCTCACCTACCCTGCCGGAACTGGACCACCATCCACACCTGGGAAGAGGCGGCAGCAGCAGCATTGCTGTTAGAGCTAATGAGCAAAAGCAGGGAACACCTGGGATGAAAAAATTAAATTATAAATAAATAAATACCAGCAAACTACCTGTTCGTCTCTACCTGGGAGGACCTTAGGAAGGCTAAACAGCACCTTCATTTCTGGGCTTTCCCTTTGAAAAGGGAAGCAGACACTGGGAATCATTCCTTCTTTTCTTACAGGTTTTTTTTTTTTTTTTTTCTTGGTCCTTAATGGAGATCTTGAACTGCAGAGCCGCCGTGTCAGAACTCAGATGGTTAACATTCACTTCTTGCTGTTTTATTGCATATTACTGTGAGCGCCTGAACGGCGGGAGCAGATTCAGGCAATTACAATCAAGTCAGGGCACACGCCGCGGCGGAGCAACACGAGCATGATGAGGATACTGATGAGGCACTTATCAAAAACCCCACATCATCCACACGCATCAGCCACAACATGTCACCCCAAATGAGGCATCAGCTGCCTTCAAAAGGCTCATTGCACAGTGTTTACCGCTTCCCTCGGACCCACTTTTGATTTTACGGTCAGAGCTGGGTTCAAACAGCAGCTGTCTGGCAAAGACAGGTCTGCGGCTTCTAGCAGCTTCCCCGAGAGTCCTGGGGCTTTGTCTGGGGAGATTTGGGGAGCAGGTCCTGGAAGGGACGTGGGAAGGCAGAGAAGTTTCCAGGTCCATTTCTCTCGAAGAGGAATCCCTTTCCCAGAAGGGGCCCTTGATTAATTTCAAGCACTAGCACACACTGCTGGCATAATGGAGGTCGGGGGAGGGAAGCCAAAGAAGCAGACTTTTACAATCGCCTTAAAATAGTAACAGGGTGGGTGGGACCTCTCACGCAGACAGAAGTCCTAGAAAGGTCAATCAATCCATTTGGGAAAGACAGATCCAACCAGGAGAACGGTTCAGGTGGTGACAATTTTTAATTTGTTCATTATCAACTCATTCTTGGGTGGTTTGTGGGGGGCGTTTATTCGTAATTTATAGGAGGACTTTATTTCAAAAACACTGTTTTCTGCTATGGAGGAAGTAGGTATATTCCTAGTAACACTCCTTAAACTATTCTTGGTCACTTTGGGTTAATGCAACTTGCAGCTAAATACTTGGGGGAATGTATTTGTTTACACTGGAAAAAAAAAGAATATGAAAAAATCATTGCCATCTATTTTTCAATCTATGTCATTCCTGGTAGGGAGAGACATCAGGCTGATACATTTTTGTACATTTTTTAAATGGTTGGATTAGTCAATGTTGTTTATTTTGAAGCTAAATGCTCTTGACTTTGCAAATACTCCTCCTCCGGTAAAACATTTTCCAGTTAGAGCTAGGTCAGTTGAACCAATACCAATAAAAGCCACCCAGACTTTCCATGTTTTACTCTTTTGGAGACTTTTCAGCACAACCGCACCTCCACACCCACTAGTGTGTGCCATCTCAGTCACCCAAAGCAGTGGGAAGAAACGGCAGCGCATCGCTTCCAGCCTGGTATGGGGCAGGCATGGAACAAAGGTGGGCTTCCTTTCCCCTAAACCAATGATCTGTCCTGGAGACAGCACCACGTGGAGAACAAGGTTCAGCAAGGTGTTGGGGGGACATCAGGTAGGTTCAGAAGACAGTGTGGACATGGGGCAGGCCACCAGGCAGAGCCACCAGACAGAGCCACAGACTCTGATGAAGGTCCAGGTCCTAGGACCTAGAAGCAACCCTAATGTACCTGACACTGGTCTAAGGTATTCCTTTCTGTACTGGGTCCTGAGTGTCAGGAACTCTTCCTTTTCAGTTTAATCACAACCATTGCTACTTTCTTTTCACTGTTTTTCGTCTGTGATTCTAAAGCAGTTGGCATTAGGTTGGTTTTGAATGGGATTTTAACATCTTCACAAAAAGTGGGGAACCAAACAATACTTGGGGAGACTTCTGAGTTTGAAGAACTCTGATAATTATGAAAAATTAATTTACTTTTCCTGGTAAGCCATTTTACCCACTCTTCAAAGTTAACATAAACCAGAGTTCCCAGAAATTTCAGGAAAGGGGCTCCTTAACCTCCACTCTGTCTCAGAGGTTGTGCTGGTTTTCTTTCCTTCTGGGTCCCTTTGTCTCCTAAACCTTCTGAAACTCCTTTTATGCCCCTTATCCAATGATATTCCAATTTGGCCCTTTCTACCCGAGCTCTTCTCTAGTTTCTGGGGGTCGTTAAGTTTTAGCCCACAGGTTTGTGTTCCAAACTTGTATTCAAGGGAAAACCCCATTAGACACCGTCAAGGATGGTGACCACAAAGCTGAGAGCAGTGCTCAACTTTGTTAGCTCCAGGGGAGCCAAGGCAAAAGAAGGCAAATGTGAGCCTCATTTCCCTTTATCGTCTCAGCCCCTCAGCCTCCAGCGGGAAAGAGGAGGCTTGATGTCCCAAGAACCTGTGTTTATTAGATTATGGTAAATGAGTACTAAAGGGAAAACAAACTCTAAATGCACAAAAGAAAATGGGTGGTTTCCATGGGATAATGGAGAATTTTGGAAGGTTAGATTTAAAATTAACTCAAGGATCTTAGGTTCATCTTAGTCCTTCCAGATTTTGCCTATGACTGGTTTTCACCCAGTCCTGTCTTACCAAACTTTCGGTTAGCCTTTCTTTTTAGAGCTCTTCTAGCAGGTGACACGTATCGATGACACAGTGAGAAAATGAGTGTTTAGAGTTCAGCAGTAGAGTATGGAGAGGATTCATTAAGCCATCAGATGCAGTTGTACGGACTTTAGCAACCTTCTCACCAACAACAATGCCTGCCTTGGTCTTTGGTTCTAGGGGTTGCAAACACTTAACAATTTTTCAGTAAATTTTAATATCATTGGTTGTATATATGTGTATGTTTTCAAATTTTATGTGTTGATACCTTTCTATGTCTAGAGGGGTAGGGGGAGGCAGGAGAAGGACTGCAAAGTAAAACGCAGCATGATACATTCTAGGCTGTTATCCAAACCAAATGAAAAGGAATTATTCATGTAGCGAATTCAGAGGGACTCACTGGTCAGATGGCTATTGAGTTTCCTAGTTTTTGACCTCTGGTTTAGTAATCTAGAGACAAACAGTCCTGCAGGATCCTTGCTGGGAGTTCCATAGAAGATACAGGCAAGAAAGACGCGGTTTGCATGTGTGTATATGCATGCAGCGTGCACGTCTGGAATGTGTGTGTGTGTGTGTGTGTGTGTGTGTGTGTGTGTGTGTGTGTGTGTTATCTCTTTGTGGGGTCATCATCTAATGCTCTTTGTGATGCACATTCTAAATTAGGCAAAAGAGATGCATCTTTCAAATGCAGATCATGTTTGCATTAGAAGAGCAGTGAGAACACTTGTCAGTTTCAGAACATTTATGTGCTAGAAGTACTGTTAGCAGAAGAGCAGTTTAGATAAATTCAAGACTTTTTTTGCTGATCACAAACATTAAGCTTCACACCTGAAGCCCTCAACCCCCCGCTGTGCTCTAATCCTAGCACCATTCACCCTTAGAGACGCAGAGTGCTGTGCCTCGGCTCTCAAACCTTTGATTGCCCTTACTTCGAATGCCACCACCTGCAAAAATGCCTTTTGATTCCCTTTGAGCCTCTTGAGAAGGAAGTAAAAATGATAATTCATGACAAACATTAATTAATTGTTTACAAGATGATCTTTTCTTTTTCCAACTTCTGTTCAGCAGACATGTTGAACTGCAAGATTCCACTCCTGACGCCAGAATTTGTCAAGAGGCCTGCATTGTTGTTTCTCACTGAGGCATAGGACCGACTGCGGGCCATTGTTTCTCCAGCTCAAGTGGGCCTGCCTGGTTCTTGTTGGAAGAATGGGGGTGACATGCGTGAGTTCCCAAGTATAAAAGAACTCCCCGGTTCTAGAAAGGAACAGGAGTTTAGCCACTAATGCAGAGTAAATAAACATTTTTCACCACCTCTTGCTCCATGTGATTTTTTTTTAAAGGTCAAGAGATGCCATTACAGTATTTTAAAAGCTTCAAATTATGTTTAAAGAACGTATCCCTAAACTCACAGAAAACTTATCAGAATTTGGGAACCCACTGTGATTGTCTGGTCCTTGAGTTTTATCGCTACTGGAAGGCGGATTGTAAAAGGAATGCAGATGCCCCGTTGTTTGTAATATCCTGCAATTTGCACAAAGTGAATGTGGCTCAAGTTCTTCCCCGTTTCCCTCAAAATATGGAAAATGTGGAGACCATTCAATTTCAAATTTTCCTATGGTCCACATGGCAGGGCACACATTCTAGACAGATAAGAATAAGCCTTTGGGGACCTTTCATGATGAACACGTTCAAAACGCAAAGAATGGATCATGGTCCTCTGAAACCTCCAATTGTGTGTGTGAAAGAGAGAGAGAGAGGAGTAAAAGGCAGGGGGAGATTTCTCATTCAAATTAAAGAATAAAAAGCTTACTTCAAGGAAGTATAGAGTAACAGCAGAAAGACTTCCTCAGCAACTGAGGTTTTCAGATTTCAAATTAGGAGCCCTTAGATCACGGCTGCTAGGCTAAAAATCAATTCTATATTTTCTGAGTTAATGCGAAGGATTGCACTTAACAGACACGGAGACTAATAAGGTATGCAGAAGGAGAAGAAGTAGCACACACACACGCACAGACTCAGGCCTTAGTCTTGGCCATGATCCAGCACAATGATGTTTCAACCAGATTTGAAAAAAAATCAATAACATCTGTGGTATAATGGTTAATTAAAGCAGCTCTTCAGCAGAGCTCAGGAGGAGAGGCTCGGCCTGAAATTCAGACAGCTGAAGCTTGATTATCAGGAAAGAATGCTTTTTTAGCTCTGGAGTGGATAGGCCAAAAGCTGCAATGTGCCGAAATGGGGAGAAAAATTGCTTTTATTTTAACTTTCTTTAAGTAATCAATACATGCTTTTCACCTGTATTAGGACACTGCTCAGCTTCAAAGCCCTGTTACTGCACTTCAGCATAAATTCTAGCTACTGTCCTTTGAACCTTAGGTTTAAAAAGGAGCCCCTCCCTCTGTAAAGCAAAAGCAAAAGAAGCAAAAGAAAAGAATATGCAGGTGTGGTTATATGTCCTTGAGAGCAGCTAAAGCTCAGGCTCTAGGATGGTTCGAAGTGTTTAATCCATAAGCTATGAGCAAAGCTGACCTGACCTTGGGGTATACAGAGGTCATAGCCAAAGTACTAAGGTGGTACAGTAGAACGACTAAAAATCCTCAAGGAAATTGTGAAGGGCAGGGTCAAATTTCCCCCTTTTTGTCTTCCTATTGTTTTGAGTTCTGTGCTAGGGATGTTTACCTTTTGAAGGACAAAGGTCAAAGAACCAACGATGTCTCCTGGCCATAGATGGCAAGGTCAGCAGGTGACGTCTCTAAAGAAAAAAACTTTAGTAACACCCCACCTACTATTTTCTTGGCCCCTTGCTTTGCCTTCTATTTCGGATATTGTGCCTGGACAGCAGAATCTGCGTCTTCACATCACTGGCAAATTTTGAGAAGCACTTGTGAAACCATATTGCTCTCTCTAGATGACGGAAATCCTCACACGAATACCAGTGAATAATACAGTTTGTCAATCGGTCATTTATTTTTTCATTCAAGTTTTTATCAGTGCCAAGCATGTACGTACTACTGTGCAGGGTGTCAAGGTTACAAAGACAAATAAGAGATGGTTCTTGACCTACAAAGCTCATTGCCTGTCTGAGGGATGTGTGCCTGTGAACAAATAATTGCAAACTCATTGGAAAAAGAGCTCGAATAGAAGGGTCAACAAGCGCTAAGAATTTTGAAACTCTCTCCTGTCAACTGAGCTCAGGAAGGGGCAGAGTGAGGGTTTGGGAGCTTCAGTGGGGAGTGACACTGAAGCAGAATCTTGGAGGATGAGGAAGAATTTCCAGGCAGACAAGGGAAAATGAAAGGCAGGGAAGGCATTCAGAATTATGTATACTTATGTGAATTGTAAGGATTAGTTTGGAAGAATATATATAGAAGTGATACAAATGTCTTATAAAATCTTCATAATTAATCTTTATATTTTACATTGGCTCTCCCCATTTCAAGAACTATCAGGATCAGAGATTCCAACACCATCCTTTAAAGCGATCACAACCTATTAGTTCTTTTTTTCTTTCATCTGACCATACTCCCTCAGTGGAGGCTGGGAAATTCATTGGTATCTTCTCTTCTCTAAATGCACTTAACCCCTTTGGCTTTTCCTCAGGGCTCCAGTTTTTCATCCTATGACTTTTCCTTTTAACCCTTCTCTGAGTCCTTTCCAGACTCCCTTTCTCCACAATTTCAAAATGTGAACTAGCTTTAAAGGCATTAAGGAGCTGGCCTGCCCATCAGTACGCTGTATAGTAAAGTATGCTTGAGAAGAACTAGTAATAATGCCTACCACTTTTCATCTTTAAAATGTTGGTCTCTGGGTAAAATCTTGCTCCTCCATTTACCGTGTGATCTTGGGCAAGACACATGAATTCTTTGGGTTTCAGTTTCCCCATCTGAAATGTGGGTATAAGTCAATAACTATCTCATAAGATTGTTTCGTAGATTTAATGAACTAATAATTGTAAAGTGACTAGACTAGTGCCTGGCACAGAAGAACTGATAAATTAGTGATCGTTAAATAAATCAGTTACCAGCACTTTAGCACGTGGTTCTCTGACCGAGCTTATTTTTATCATAATTTTGCTTGTCCATTTTATTGTCTCAAATGCTCACCAGGTATGCAATTCAAACCTTCTCTACTCTGATATGGATCAAATCTCCACTATCACTTTGAATTTGATTTTGGTCTTTTAATATATTATCAACTCATCTTTAGAGCCAGTTATTTACTCCTAATTTTTATTCTATTATCCGTGTTTTAAAATAATTTTCAAATTATGTTGCCAGCTTTTCCTCCCAGCAAAGGAGTGACATTTGCCTTCACATTTCTCTGGATAACTTCTATGATTTTATTATTTGAGGACTGACTCTACCTTCTTGTATTTGTCTTTCTGATTTGGCTGTTATGCTCTTCCTTGGTAAACTAGTATAATTTCCAATTTTTACAGCCATTTATTTAGCACCACATCTTTGTTTTTGGAATAAGGCAAGTGTAAGTAATTAAATACAATTTAAAGTGCATATGTTTTGAGCACATATCAATTTAGGCACCAGGCTCTCTGTTGTGAATACAGAAATATGACGAGTATTGGTTAGGATTTATTTCAGCTGCTATTAACGGAAACTTGATTATGTGGCTCAGCACTCCAATGTATTCTCTTGTGCAAAATAAGGTGGGATTTAGGCAGCCCAGACAATGGGAACTCCAAAAAATCAAGAGGGACCCAGAATCTTTCTTTCTCTCCTATTTTGGTTTTCACCCTAAAGGTCATCTCATGGTCCAAGATAGTTGCTGAAACATTAGCTACTACATCTGTATCCCAGGCAGCAGGATGAAAAATGGAAGCAAAGACTCCTTCCCCTTAAGGAGTCTTCCCAGAACTCCCACTTAACAATCCTCCTCACATCTTTTTGCCAGAATCTAGTCACATAGCTAACTGCATGGAGGCTGGGAGATGTAGACTTTATTCTGGTGTCACTCGTTCAGCCAAAAATTCATGTTAAAGTAACCGGATTAGGCCCAAGATGAAGTCGCTCGTGCTAAGCCCCACGTCAGCAAACCAAAACTTAACTAAGTTTCTTTGCTCAGCTCTCCCAGAAAAGGAGGGCTCAGGTCAACTAATCAGTGCTCACCTCTCAGCACAAGTCACCAGGCTCAGCTCCAAGACTTCCCTTTGCTCCATGTAAGGCGCCAACCTTTCAATAACCAATCCGCTGTGCCTCCTATGACTTCCCTGTTCCTGCTCCCTTCTGCTTATAAAAGCCTTTCATTTTGTACAGCTCCTCCAAGCTCCTTTCCATGTGCTAGACTGCACACTGCCCAATTCATGAATCACTGAATAAAGCCATTAAGACCTTTAGAATGTACTCAGTCGAATCTTGTTCTTTAGCAGTCAGGATTTTGATGCTAAGAAAGAAGGGGAGAATGAATTTTAGTGTTCAACTAGCAGCCTCACAAAATGGTCTCTGGCAATGAGGAGCTCAAAGTTTAGTGGCAGTGATAAACACACAAATAAATTACTGTGAGACAGTGAAATGAGTGCTAATCCATTTTATGTAAAGTTATTGGTATCTTTTAATTTCCATTCACTGATAAGGGTTCACTCTAATAGAAAGTGTTCCTTACTTCTTCCCACCATCAGCTCTCCGCCAGCCCCTGCCTTCCTCCAGGCTGAGCCAGGCACAGTGAAATGTGGTTTGATCTGATTTCCCAAAGGACAGTCTCCATGGATTTGGGGGACAGCTAAAGGGTAGGGAGTAGGCCTGGGTTATTTTTACAGAGACTGATTGACTGGGGAAGTGCTCAATAGTTGCTGGTAGAATGATCTCTTGTACTTAAAAAAGTGATTTTCCAGCTCCTCCTGGCTTCTTTGCTACTGAAGAAAAATGTCAACCTCAGACCATTTCTACCAATGCAGAATGATTTTCCCAAAGTTCTCATCTCCTGCCGTTGACCAAACAGCTTTGGGCAGATCCTTTAACTTATCTGGCCTGAATTCTCCTAATATTCCTATCTTGAAGTTTTGAGCATGGAGAAAAATAAGAATGCTATTACAAAAATATTAATTTTATGTGTTTCTAAAGACTTCATAAATCATGAATTGATTCTAGGATTTCTTTTTCATTTGGCAAGGAAAAGTGATATAAATATGTGTAATGCAGATATTTTTAATACAAAAAAATACACACACACACACACACACACAAACACACACCCCAATGAAGATCAAATGAACCAAGAGATATGAAAAATGCCTTGAAAATGATATTAAGTAGTATTATATAAACATAAACATGAAGGGTTGTATTAAGTTTGTTATATTAATAACATATTCACTAGGATTTCCAAAGAGAGTAAAGGCGATAACTTCTGTTCTTGTAGTTAGGGAGGAAACATACACATATATGAAACCACTGGGGAAATTTTCAACGCAGAATACAGGGAATTTATATTGTGCAGAGAGGATGCTCATAAATGCTCAGGATGCATTTTAGTTGAAAATTCAAGCAATACCTATCATGGAGTACAATTCATTCATTCAATAATGGTTATTTGTAGGAAATAATGGGAAAACAGTAACAAGGAGTATTAAGCTAGAATGAATTAAATAGTGTGACAAAAGTGTTACTGACACAGCACAAAATCTTGCTGCTTGAAGATTCAAAGCCTGCAGATCAATTAAACTCTATCACTAAATTCAGTTCACTTCTAAATGAAACTCATTTAACTTTTATTTTCTGGATTCATTTCATTTAGGAGAATACTAAAATAGACTCACAACCAGTCAGCTAGCAACATCATAAGCTAAGTGCTACCTATTACAGAGAATTGCAACCTTTTACCAGGGTTTTTAAAATTTCATTGGTTTTGGGGGTTTTTTTGGTTCGGTTTTTGTTTCTGTCTTTGAGATTTAACCATTGTGCACTAAATATAGCATCAGAAGAACTCATATTGATGCCCAGCACTTTTCACCTTACAATTTTTTTATGCACGTTAAATTAATTCAAATAACATTTAGCAAGGCAGGTTCTATATAAAATAATTTCCATTTTACAGATAGGAGAACAAGATACAATTACTCAACTCAAAGCAATATTCACTCAAAAGAAAGGTGAGGGTTCAGGTGTTTATAGTCATAA
Source organism: Physeter macrocephalus (assembly GCF_002837175.3). NCBI lineage: Eukaryota > Metazoa > Chordata > Mammalia > Artiodactyla > Physeteridae > Physeter > Physeter macrocephalus. Next base: position 119,413,545 of record NC_041224.1, on the reverse strand, counting down.
TAAAATGAAAGAAACTCTTCAATTCCCAAAATGGGTTCTGGATGATGTGTCTTTTATTTCTGAAATGCTCTTTTACCATTAGACTACATAGTAGAATCAAACTGAATAAAAATGAATTTGTCTTACCTGGACTAAGGTGCTGCTGTGCTGTGTCTAACTCAACATTAGTTATCCTTGAGCATCATAAATATGTTCTCACTTAGGACCATCTGTCTTTTTTATCACTTAGTCTCTAGCTCTCTTTACATATCATCATCTGTAAAATTTTCAGAATAGTTTCATACTTACTTTTTAACCATACATACTTACCTCCCATGCTTATATGAAATAAAGGATGTGAGAAACTCCATTTCAATTGTCTTCTGCATAGTACACTCTGATGTATTCACTCCCAACCCCCTGAAAGACAGAGAAAGAAAAACTCACGCTTGACTGAAAAACTAACTCATTGTCAGCATCTTGGAGAAATATTTTACTAACTAGAAGACTGAGAAAGTTGTAATAATAATAATTTAAAAATCAGCATATGATATGTCTCAACAAAGAGAACAGCCCCTTCCTACCTATGGCCAACATTTCTGACTGGCTTGTATGACAGCTATATTTCCAAGTTCCTTCTCCCTTGTCCCAGAAAGACTTGTTTTCCAGACACACCAATGCAGCCCCCTCCTCCTGCCTCATGCCTTGAATGGGTAGGTGAGAGAGCTGCCATCTTAAGACCACCTGGGGACATGCATGTGGATAAAACGCCAACACTCAAAGGATGGCACAGCAGAAAGTTAGAAAGTTGTTAACAGTTGAACTGCCAGGACAATCCTGAAACTGTCTACCTCTGAACATGATGGGTAAATACATGTTGTTATAGTCTATTCAGCTGTTAGATTGTCTGTTACTTGCAGCTGAAAGTATTCCTGACTCAAATACCAAACAGAAAATGGTGAGGAAGTACATGGTCTCATCATGGCTCTCTCCTCTCTGGCTTGGGACAAAGACATAACTGGGCAGCTTTCCACTACTGTCTAGATGCTGCATTTTAAAATAAATCATTTTTATTCTCTGATGACAAAAGTAATTAGTGTGCATTGTAGAAAATATATAAAGTCAAGAAATACACAAAGGAAAGATGAAATCATCTAAAATCTCACCACTTAGAGATAAGTAATATTTTAACTTTTGTAAATAATATTATTTTTAAAATAATATTTATATAATGATATTTATATAATATTTATATAATTTTTAAAATATATAGTTATTTTAATATTTTAGTATATATATTTATTTTTAAATTGTTAATTGTTTTTTAATTGTTAATTTTAATTGTTAAAAATTAGAAGTATATATTTCTAGCTTGCCTCTATGAACTTACAGGTTTGTAAACCATACACAAATATGTACACAGGTTATTTTACAAAATGGAATCATTAGAATATAATCCATGCAATTGTAATTTTTCTTTTAATATATGTTGAATGTATTTCCATGCTAATAAACATCTATCTGTATGGATATATATTTGGCTGTATAGAGTTTCATTGTATGCTGATACCAAAATTTATCTTATCATTTGAAATTTCAGATATTAAAAAATAGCTTTTAACATTTGATTATATATGTATGTTATAAATATACATTTGCTTATATATGTATTCCTTGGGACAAAAACATAAATATATGTTCCTTTCTATGCATAAATACACATATCCTTTTAAATTTTTAAACAAATTTGGGATAATGATATACATGTAGGTTTGATACCTTTCTCTACTTTTCTATATATAATTAATTATTACTATTTATTTAAATATTTACCTATTACATTATTTTAATGGCTATATGATATTTTACTATCTAGAGATATTAGCATTTATTTAATCAGCATCCTACTATTAGTCATGTGGACTATTTCCAAATTTTGCTATGAAACAATCATCAACTCAAAACAAAATTATTTGTCCAAGATTATTTTCTTAAGGTACATTCCTGAAAGTAGAATTACTAGGGTCAAAAAAGACCATTTACATTTTTAAGCTGTTAATGTGTATTTTGAAATGGTCTTCCAAAACCATTGGAATAATTTGTACTCCTGCTAACAGCATAAGAGAGTATTCATTTCCCTGAAACTACAATGTGTTTGGAAGAAGCCAAAATATTGTCCTGCATTGAGCCCGTATTTCCTCAACTATTTACATTTAGAAAGTGCCTTTGCAAGAAACCAATAAGAAAGAAACAAAGTGAGGGTTTTGAAAAGGATGAGCAGTGGTACACAGGGTCCTGGTAAGGGCACTCCCTACCTATAAGCAGTTAGGCTACGGCAGAGCTGGGGAAGTGGGTATATCAGAACTTGCTGCAGAGTGTAGATTTCTGCAGGTTTCACAGGTTTGAAGTATCAGCAAATCAGGCTACAGGGTGGTGGAAGATGCCATGTAAGTGTATCATGGCCAAAATAGGGCCACTACTTTGAATGAAGAATGATATCCAAAACACTCTTCCTACCCTCTGCATCCTCAAATTTAAAAAAAGACAGGATATTCTACAGAGATGAAAAAATAAGAGCAACCTCAGATTTCTGCTCTTCAAAGTAAATGCCAAAATTATACACAGTGAGAGGGGACAAGGTTATGGTCCAAGTAGGTTATACTCAGTGAGAACCAAGTTGTTGTTCATATGTGAAACTGATAGTATGATGTGGTAAATGCAGTGCTGCTCTAGTAGTAATACATCCCAAATTCTATGAGCATGCATTATACTTTATAATATATGCCTAGAATCATCTTTATCAATGAGAACTTCCTATATGAACTCTATCATGATTCCTCTCAAACAATTAAACAGATTTTTTAAAAAGCCAATAAAATTATAAAATTCTAATTTAAAAAAGTCTATTGAGGAACCAAGCTAGACATGATACCTGAAAGCAAGAGACATTACTGTAGTTCACCAGTGCTGGAGGCCACTGGAGGAGCTGGAGCTGGATTCTTTGGAGGCTCAGTCTAATTCTCTTTATAAATTAAAGCTTCATGGGAGGGGTTTAGGCTCAGCCCCAGGACACTGGATCCGTGCTTCTGAGCTCTCACCTGGTTGGCAGGGGTCCCTTTCCACCAGAAGGTTGTATAGCTCCTAGCCAAGGCTGATTTACCCAGTCAGCACAGTAGGCAGCACAGTAGGGCCTTGGGCCCTCCGTACTTTAGGGACCTGCAAAAATACTAATTTCTTTCAAAATTAGAAAAAAATAAATAAACCCAAATAGGTTTGTATTCATATTTATACCCATGGAGTCATAACATTTTTAATTTTTACTTTTTTTAATGGAGAAAGCTACTCTCAAAAGTGCAAGTGTATAAAGCCCATGACAGTCATCGTAAAGCTAGAGAAATAAGCCCTGGTCAGCCAGGCAAAAGCTGCAGCTCCTCAGCAATCCTCCTCTTCCCTGAGTTGAGAGCTACAGTGTCAGTCCCACTCCTATTTCAAAGACCAATTCCTCTTTCAGCCACAGGAAGGGCTGGGCCCTGAGAAGAGGACCCTAATAAGGAAGAACCTAAGGATACTGAAAACTCAGACCTCAGCTACCCTGTGAAGTACTTTAATGTTCCAAGTGAAAGCCAAGTCCTTCAACAGGTAGTGGCACTGCTATATAACACTGGTATTGAGGGCAGGTATTAGGTCTTGGGATTCTTCAGAACTGCATATAATATAGACTTGATAAATATTAGATGGCTGGCAGTCTGGCTCAATGGCTGGATATATGGATGGATGGATGGATGGATGGATGGATGGGAGTGATAAGGATCAGAA
>NC_041224.1:119346387-119409735 GCF_002837175.3 Physeter macrocephalus | reverse complement strand
TCTGGCTCACTGGCTGGATATATGGATGGATGGATGGATGGATGGATGGATGGATGGGAGTGATAAGGATCAGAAGCCATCTTCAGAGGCCTGAACTCTTAAAGACTTAAGACAGGGGTTAGCAAAAATTTCCTGAATCACATAATAAATATTTTAGGCTTTGTTTTCTCTATGGTCTCTGTTGCAACCATGTAACTCTGCTGCTATAGCATGAAAGCTACCATAGACAATATGTAAATGAATGGTGTGACTATTCCACTGAACGCTGAAATTTGAATTTCATATAATTTTCACTTGTCACGAAATATTACTTTTGATTTTTTTCAACTATTTAAAGAGAGCAGGACCATTCTTAGCTAACAGGCCACACAAAAAGAGGCAGTGGGACAAGACTGGCCCATAGGCTGTAGCTTGTGGACCTCTGACCTGACCAATGGAACATGGTTGACCACGAAAGACTTGCTCCACATGAAAAGGCCATAGTTGCTACTGAGGAAACAGTCATTGGAGCTGCCCTGTCCATCACTCTAACAGGGCTTTGGAATGTCATCCAAACCTGCCTAGGCCACTGAATTAAGCTTTATGCTCCCTTCATTACCAAGGTTAAAACTTTTATCCATCATTCTACAGAGATTCCTGGCCTTTACACAAAGCTTCTGGCCTTTATCATTCGAAGAATCCTGAACCAACCAGACCAAATTGATGTGATGTTCTATCATTTCAAACTCAACATGTTTAAAAATGAAACCCATTACCTTTTCTTCAAAGTGAGCTCCCCATATTTTCTAAGAAACCCAGGTTCAAAGCCTTAGACATCTTTGAATCTTCCTTTTTCACCCCCCAGGTCTGTTTTTTCCTCCAAGCTACAAATTTGACCGCCCCCTACCCCAGGACTAGGGCAGGATCTGGAGGAAAGAGAACAGTCATGGGTTCTAGGTCCAAATCTTCAATGAACTGGCCAGTGAACTCTGAGGTCTCACTGACTTCAAGCTCACTTTAAAGATGCTTTAGGAATGCAGAGAAGGAAGGGCTGCATCCTTGTGAACTAGGAGTGTTCAGGAAACATGAACGCTTGCATGGACCTTGAAGAAATGATAAATGTCTCAGTTGGTAGCTGCTGAATGGCATTAATCTATGGCAGCGGTCCCTAACATTTTTGGCACCAGGGACCGGTTTTGTGGAAGACAGTTTTTTCATGGACTGGGGGTGGGGGGATAGGGGAAGGTTCAGGCAGTAATGGGAGCGATGGTGAGCAGCTGTAAATACAGATGAAGCTTTGCTCGCTTGCCTGCCACTCACCTCCTGCTGCACGGCCGGATTCCTAACAGGCCCAGAGGCCTGAGAGTTGGGAACCCCTGACCTACGGGATGGTCAGCCTCCTAATTATCTGGTTTATTGCTCTTACTCATCTTCCTTTGTCAATACCTAGTCTTCCTACGTTGGATCTTGACCTTACCTATGACATTATCTATGTATCTATGTTTTCTAAGAAGAAAGGCACTTTAAAAATGAAGTCTTTCACCACCAGTTATTCACTAAATACTAGAGTTTAAGAATATCTCCTTTTCATTGAAAAGGAACATTCAGTTCTCTGGATATTGTAGCCTGTCTGAAATGAAGGAGAACAGACTGACAGCAAAAAGAGGTAATTTAGACAGAATTCCTGTGCTCTGTACTTGAACTATAAGCAGGGTCTTCATAAGGGCCTTGTGCACTTTTAACTTTAATAACTCATGTTGTGTGTGTTAGAGTAACAATCTGTAAACGGTACTCAAAAGTAAATGTATTAAAGTTTAGGACAACTATATTATGCAATTGCATGCAATATGTACTCATTTCAGATCCTGTGATAAATGAAATATGGCCAGTAGAAATGAAGTTCATGACAGCTCTAAGAAGAAAATTGAATTTGCCTTTAAATTCCATTTACAGTTTACTATCATGTCTACCTCATATGCTTTTGAAGTTAAAAGTTTAATAATGGCACAGAGACTTTATAAAGAGCCTGTACTTGAATTCAGCGATAAGTATAGTTAGAGAGAACATCACACCATCTCTTAGCAAAGATAATATCCCTGCTTACTTTGGTGGCTTTTAAAACAGCTTCACAAATAGAAAGTATGGTGAGTCTCTGAAGTTAGTACAACTCAGTAAACAAGAATAAAACAAAATATCTGAAACCGGAGTCTAGTTCCAAGCTTTGCCAACAGCTCGGCCGAGTGATTCAGGAAAATTAGTTCTCTCTCCTGTCCTTCAAGGTTTTTCATCCTATGCTAAAAATAGGGTTACATGGGCCACCAATTCATGGTCACATGGTTTTTACAAGCCTGTGTGTGTGTGTGTGTGTGTGTGTGTGTGTGTGTGTGTACACAAGGAAAGGAGGTACCCTTTATATTCTCCTAGTTAAAATACTATTCCAATGTATCTCGTGTGTGTGTGTGTGTGTGTGTGTGTGTGTGTGTACACAAGGAAAGGAGGTACCCTTTATATTCTCCTAGTTAAAATACTATTCCAATGTATCTCAGTAGAGGACAAAACACTGTGAAAAAGCACAAAACAGATGGAGTGTTACTATTTTCTACTTGTTCCCCAAACTGGAGGTTGCAAAATCAAAGCCCACAAGTCCACCCAAAAAATCTGGGCGTGTGCATTTGAGAGGGTGAACAGGAATGAGGTTTCTCTTGAAGTTCTTGCTGAATACATAGTGCCAAGAGCTGGGATAGAGTTACACAATTTGCAGATTGCTTTGGCTGGTCTCCATGTGCTTTGCAAAGTGATTCATTTCCTGTATTTGGTCAAGATAGAGAAAAATTGGGCACACACAAATTTGATGTGGTTTTTGATTGGAATATTTTATCGGATAAGTAGGTAAGATTTCATGATAGGGATGGAGAGCATTTTACCTCTTAAGACCAAGGCTGGCTGGAGGAAATGGTGTAATCTAAGGGTGCCCACACTCCCAGCCTCCCCTTGGGGAAATGTTTTTTCTTCCTCGTTGCTTCCCTGCCTTCCCAGAGGGGCACCGAGGTTTGTTCTGCTCAATCACAACCTTCTTCAAAAGGGAGTCTGATAAACATCTTCACACTGAGTTGAAAGTTGCTATTAACTCCGCTAGGGGTATTGCATTTTAACAGAAGCCAAGTTCAAGAAATAAACCTCTAATTGAATGATTTCAGGCAACCCTGGAGTTGGAGAGGTATTTAGGGCAAGTGAATGCAAAGAGGCTGGGTGGCTTCTGAGGGCCCTGAGATTCTGGAATGGGCATCCGCCTCCCAGTCACCTCTGCCCTCAGCCGTCAGGCTTTCCCTCAAATCGGCCAAGGGTTGCATGCAGAGTTTTCAAGATAATCTGGAAATGCAGATTTGGGGGTGACCTGATGGGCTTCAATATTTGGAAAAATGGGATGACATTGCTCCTCTGGAGTTTTTTCTTGTCAGTATTTAGTGAAGGCTGTGGCAACCTGAAAAGCTGGAAAAGCACTTAATACTTAAATCACTGTTGACACCAGAACAGGCAGTGAGCTTGGCCTCTTAGTTCCAAGGCTGAAACACAAGGGATCGTTGGCTCAGTAAAGACAGGATTTACTTCACTTAATAGAACTTAGTCAAACACAGAAGTATTCTATATTGGACTTTTTTGTTTGTTTATGAAAAACATACTACATTAGTTTATTCATTCAAAAATTGCTGAGAGAGCATTTAGCCTACATCATGCACTGTTCTTGGCTTTGAGCAGGGCTGACCGTCAGCTGGAACCCACTGGTACAGCATCCTGACAATCATGGGCTCTGACTGGCAGGGACTTGCTGTGCCATCCCAGCGGTGACATAGTTTGAAAATCATCCTTCATGTTCAACATACAGAGGTAAACGAAACAAACATGGCCCTTTCCTCATGGAAAATACAGGCTTGGTAGTAACAAGAAAGAGCTCTCAGATGCTTTCTTTTTCTCATTTCAATTCATTTTTCTCATTTCAACTTGGAAGGTATGAATTGGAAAAAGTCATGTCTGCTAGTCCTGGCTCTAAAAGATTTTGTCGAAGGTTCTCCAAGATTTGGTGTAGAATATCTTTTCAAAGTAGAGATTTTAGACTCCTGAAATATGTTGTTGCCTCCATCCCATTCTGGTTCTTCATTGGGAAAATGTTTCCAAAAATGTTATATAGGTTATTATATTGTTATTCAATTTGTGGTAATGGATTTGCACACTCACTCTAAACTCTCTTGCTTGGTCTATCCTGGATGTAATTGCCCCTCTTCATGAACAGGACAGGTAGCCAGAGTGTCTCAGACAAAAAAGTCCCAGTTTGAACAGAGCGTCAATCAAAAGTACAACAGCCAAAGCTCTTTCTTCCAGTCCTCCACTGTCATTTGGGAGAAAGAGAACACCTAATGTATCACCATGGACGCATGTGGTCTTGCCCTCACGGGGAAAAGCTTTCAGAATGCTCAGGACAGCATTTACAGCAGTCAGAAAAAATTTTTTTTTTAATTAATTAATTAATTTATTTATTTTTGGCTGCATTGGGTCTTCACTGCTGCATGCGGGCTTTCTCTAGTTGCGGCGAGTAGGGGCTGCTCTTTGTTGCAGTGTGTGGGGCTTCTCATCATGGTGGCGTCTCTTGTTTTGGAGCATGGGCTCTAGGCATGTGGGCTTCAGTATTTGTGGTGCACAGGCTCAGTATTTCTGGCTCACGGGCTCTAGAGCGCAGGCTCAGTAGTTGTGGCGCATGGGTTTAGCTGCTCCATGGCATGTGGGATCTTCCCAGACCAGGGCTTGAACCTGTGTCCCGTGCATTGGCAGGCGGATTCTTAACCACTGTGCCACCAGGGAAGTCCCAGAAAATTTTTAAGTTTTAAATAAATTCAAGGTGCTAATTAGTAATCTTTTGGTTTATTTTTTACTTACGCTGGTGTGCCACAAGGGAAGTCCCAGAAAATTTTTAAGTTTTAAATAAATTCAAGGTGCTAATTAGTAATCTTTTGGTTTATTTTTTACTTACGCTGGTAAACCTAAAGGCTTTTATAGGTTTGAGTGGGAAGGCGTTTGAGTAATGCTCAGAAAATGGAGATCTCATCTAGGCTCCCCCAACAACACTGGTGTCACAAATTCTACTTCTTCTACCTAATCTCTCTGAACTTCAGTTTCTTTGTCTACAAAAAAATAAAGACAGAAAAACAGAGACCATAGTAATAATGTGCATCACTGAAGATAATCTCCTAATCGACAGGAAAAGCCTCTCCACACCAACATGCCCAGCTGCTCTCATGCAGCCACGGAGGAGAGACTCACCCAGACAGGGGTGAAGGCAGCGCACCTCGGCTCAGCTTTTCCTCTTTTTCTGGATTCCTCCCGGGGCATTTAGCGGACATCAACATTCCTTCCAGATAGTATGCAAAGGGATTAAGGAAGAAACCACATTGTGATTACACTACTTAACTGGAAAAATATACTTGAACTAATTTGGTGCATCTCTTTAAGGAAATGTTTAGAAATACCAGGCTCTCTTAGCTCTTCAACCAAATGCAGCACATCCACAAAAGAGGGAAGAAAGCAGAGTTTGCGCCCAGGTGCCCCTGAGGCATCTGGCTGCCTTCCGCTCTGGAAAGCCCATCTCCCCCCAGCATGTCTCAGGGTTATCATGGACTTGGATGAAATAATATATGCTGAAGCAGTCTTCTCACTCTCACTTTGCAAATACGAAGCATTGTTATGACTCCACCATACCTACAGCACAGCTGAGATCTTAAAACAACTCTGATTTGGTGCCTAGAATGACTTTCCTGTTATATACTGAACGAGATGTATGTGTGCTGGTACAGGAAGTCTTGAATTAGCACTTTTATTTTCATGGAGTAGTACTGAGTTTGCAATAGATTAGGAAAACTCAAGACATCTTTTCATTTCTCTAGTACTTTCAGTTTCACATATAGGTCTCAGAATTTGAGGATGCCCTATAATCCCCCCTACCTTGTTTACAGCCTTTCTAAAATATTCTTAGTTGTGGTCTTCCAGCCTGGATAGTGGTCCTTGGAAGATGGGAAATCATACCATCTGAGAGGTCCATTCCATCTAAATGTAGTTCTGACTGTCAGAAATTGTTCCTCTGGGCTCTAAGTTAAAACCTGCCTCCTTGAAACTATTTTTAAGAATGTTAGGTGGGGCTTCCCTGGTGGTGTAGTGGTTAAGAATCTGCCTGCCAATGCAGGGGACATGGGTTTGAGCCCTGGTTCGGGAAGATCCCACATGCCACGGAGCAGCTAAGCCCGTGCGCCACAACTACCGAGCCTGCGCTCTAGAGCCTGCGAGCCACAACTACTGAAGCCCGCGTGCCTAGAGCCCGTGCTCCGCAACAAGAGAAGCCACCACAATGAGAAGCCCTCATGCAGCAAGGAAGCACTGATGCAGCCAAAAATAAATAAATAAAATTTATTTAAAAAATAAACAGAATGTTAGGTGATAAAATGCATTTTTTCTGATAATAGTCATTCACACTTCTTAAAAGTTTAGAAAATGTAAAGAAAATATAAAAAAGAAAATAAAAACTACCCATTATCCCAACACTCCAAGATAACCACTATTCTTTTCTCTGTCTTAGTGCTCTCTTTCGCACCCTCTCTGAATGACATCATCTCATATACACAACATTCAATCCTGCTTTTCAAAACCTTTGACAAGGTATCTTAAGTAATTTCTTTGAAAACATGATTTTTTTCCACATGTTACTACAAAAATTTTCACTGGAAATTTGAAAGTTGAAAGAATTTTATGGTGGACAGCCATATACCCAGCACTAAGATTCCACCACTAACACTTTACTATGTTTGCTTTATCACATATTTAGTCACCTATTCACCCCTCTATCCATCCATTAATCTATTTTATCTTTTTGATACATTTCAAACATTGCAGGTATCAATACACTTCCTTCAAAATACTTCAACATTCATATTTAAAACTAAAGTTCAATATTAGTTAATACGTTATTTCAAGGTAAAATTTACATACAATGACATACACAAACCTTAAGTGCACATGCATTGAGTTTTGACAAAAGCAACACCTGTGTAACCCAAGCCCTTATCAAGGTATAGAACATCATCCATACCCCAGAAAGTTCTCTGATGTTCCTTTCAATCACCCCCCCCACCCCCTCCCCGACCCTGTTTTGCTGAGTCTTATTGCCTTGTCTTGAACTTCATATCGTTGGAATCATACAGTATGTGCTCTTCTGTGTAAGGTTCATTTCTTTCAGCATAATTCTTCTGAAATTTACCCGTTTTGCTACAAGTATACACACACAAATAAACAATCAGTTGTTTGTACCTTTTTACTGTTAGTCACTGTTCCATTGTACAACTATACCCACTTATCCATTTTCCTATTGAGTGACACCTGGGCTGAGACCAGTTTTTGACCACTATGAATAAATCTGCTATAAACATTCTTATACAACTCATTTTGCAAAAAGTTTTTATTTCTCAGGAATAAATACCTATGAGTGGAAGTTCTCCATCTAGGGTGGGGATATATTTAGTTTTTAAGAAACTGCCAAACTTTGTCCCAGCTGGTTGTACCATTTTATGTTTCAAGTAGCGACGTGTGAGAGTTCCAACTGTTCTACATCCTGTCAGCATTTAAGGTGTTTCCTCATGCTTTTAATTTTAATTTGTATTGCTCTCATCACTTATGATAATGAGCATTTTTTCACATGCTTATTGGCTGTTCATATTTTTCTTTTTGTGAAGTGTCTCCTGAAATCTTTTACCCATTTTTAATAGAATTATCTTTTTATTGCTGAGTTTAGTAGGAGTTCTTTGTATATCCTGCTAGCAGTCTTTTGTCAGATACATATTTTGTGAATATTTTTTCCTGGTGTCTGACTTCATTTTCTTAATGGAGTTGAAAACACAATTGTTTAATAGTTGCAAAAGATTCAATTCTATGAATTTGTAGAATTCATTTCACCATTTCTCTACTGTTGTATACTTAAATTTTTTTTTCCATTTTGTTTTTAAATAATATTATGATAAACATTTTGTACATCCTTATATATTTAAAACATGAACACTTTGTAACATTTGTTAAAAGTCTTTTCCTGTCATTTGTCAACTGTATTTCCATAATTTTAGAGTTTTGAACTCTAAAAATGCGTGAGCAGAGGCTTTCCATTTAGACAAGTCTAAACACAATAAATTAGCTACAGACTTGAGCAAAATAACTTCTCTGAACCTCAATTTCCTCATCTTCATGGGATTGTTGTAAAGATAAAAAGAGTTATAGAATTATAGTGCTTGACACAATGTCTAGAATACAGTATGTGCTTAATAAATGTTACATATCTTTATGATGATTTCTGTTGCTTTTGTAGTTTTTAGCATTTTTGTTTTGTTTGTTTTACCAATTCCAAGATCAATGAAATATTCACTTATATCTTCTTCTAGTTTTTGGTTTCTTAAAAAATTTTAATTCATCAACCCACTTCATACAATCTTCAAAAATTATTGTTTTTGTCTTCTCCATTTCCATAGTCACAGATCATTTTATGAATTATTTAATTGATTTGATACTGATTGACTAGAACTATCTAAACAACGGCATATTAGTCAAGCACTGCTGTGTAACAAATTACCCCAGAACTTAGCAACTTAAAGCAACAAACATTTATTATCTCAGTTTCTGAGGGTCAGGAATCCAGGAGCAGATAGTTGGGTAGTTGTGACCCCGGGTGTCTCATGAGCTTGCAGTTGGGATGTCACCTAGGGCTGCAAGTCATCTGAAGGCTTGACTGGACTGGAGAATCTGCTTCCAAGATGAGTCTCAAAGAATTTATGGACATATTTAAGACCATTAAAAATGGTGCATAGTGTTAATAGTAAGCATTCTTTCTGACTCCTATCTTTTATAAAAGTACTTCTAGAATTTTTGTCCTGTCCCGTAGTTTGACAGAGACATTCTCTATCATGTTAAATATGAAATCTTCCATTCTTATATTTCTAATATTTTCCTTTTTTGAAAGGATAATTTTATCAGGTTCTTTTTTGACACAATCATGCTGTTTTCTTCTTTAACCTGTGCATGTGACAAGTAGCACTGATCAGTTTCCTAATGTGAGACCATTCATGAATTTTCAAAATAAACAGCACCGGATTAAACAATTCTTAAACATACTGCTGGCTTTGATTTGCTGGCATTTCAGTCAGGATTTTTGTTTTGACATTGATATGTGAATCCATATGGAGGGTCACCTATTTTATTTTACATACATATCTTTTAAGCAGCATGTAATTAAAATTTGATATTTGTCATACTGTCAGTACAATATATGCTTTAGTTATTAATATTTTCTGTGGCTTTAGGCCCAGATTTATGTTAAAAATCATTTTTTGAAATATTTTTCTTTCCTAAAATATTTTCTATATTTTGTTCATTTCAAAAATCACATTTTCATTGATCATTTAAACTTAACTGTTTAAATGGTCCAGATGTTTACCGCTTGTCATTTCATAGCACAATTTCTCCTATTTTTAAGCTATTTTTGATTCACATTTTGTTAGTTGTAATTCATTTTCAAGCAAACTTTTCGAAAAGGATGATTCATGTCTAGACATTGCTTGGCAGCACGGTGAGGAGTCTCTGGGTCAGTGAGCTCTGAAGGGCCATAACGGCTTGGGGCCCATAACACAAAGCTTTATCTTATCAATGGGTAACAACTGCCAGGTGAGGCTTTGTAGGGTATGCAGGAAGGTTCTAAATGGTTTAACTTTTGCTTGTTTGGGCAATTTTTAAAATAACTGGAGAGAATTATGCTAAATGAAATAAGTCAGACAGAGAAAGACAAATACTGTATGTTATTCACTTATATAGAGAATCTAAAAAATACAAAAAACTAGTGAATATAACAAAAAAGAAGCAGAGTCACAGATATAGAGAACAGACTAGTGGTTGCCAATGGGGAAAGGGAAGGAGGGAGGGGCAATATAGGAGTAGGGAGTTAAAAGGTACAAACTACTACATATAAAATAAGCTACAAGGAGGTATTGTACAGCACAGGGAGTATGGCCAATATTTTGTAATAAGAAAAATGGCGTGTAACCTTTAAAAGTTATGAATTGCTGTACTGTACACCTGTAACTTGTATAATATTACTGTACATCTACTATACTTCAATTAAAAAATAAAATAAAATAAAATAACTGGATGTTTAAAAATCTGAGCTTGGTGCCAGCAGGCTTTTGAGCTAACAGGTCAAAATTTTGAAATAAACAACCTAGGGGCCAATATAGAGAGACCATCTTTGGCTCATTTATGTAACATTTTTTTAGTGATTTTTCTGAACTAATTTTGTAAAGTCTGTATTCTTTATCACGTGTGGCCACTGAATTCTCTGCTCAGTTGTTTACTGGTCAAGCTAATGACTGGACAGAGATTTCCTTAAGGGTCTGGAAAAAACAAATCTACAGCTTTTGCTTTATTTACATTCTTCTGGGTTGTTATTGTTGTTCATTATTGTGTTTTTTCTTCTACTTTCCCATTCCTGTCTCTTTTGGTGATTATTTTTCATCTCTCCAACCTCTATATACCGCAGGGTGGGAGGGCTCAGTCCTTGGACTTCTTCTCTATCCACACTCACTGTGTTAGTGACATTGACTTTTATGGCTTCACATATCACCTCCATGCTGACAACTTCCCAACTTACATCTCTAGCCTAGACTCCTCCCCTCCATTTGACATTTGTATATCTAATTCCTGACTTGACATGTCCACCTGGGTAACTAATAAGCAACTCACACTAAACTCTCTCCCTTCTCCCCTTCTCTCACCCAGGCTCCCCCATTTCAGTGAATGTCAACTCTATTCTTCCAGTTACTCAGACCAAAAATTTGACATCATCCTTGGCTCCTTTCTTCCTCTTGTATCATAGTCAATATGTGAACTATCAGTTGACCCTGACCTTCAGGATTTATTCAGAATCCTGTCAGTTTTCACTACCTCCATTGCTATTTCCCTGGTCCAGGCCACCACTATCTTTTGTCTTGACTATTTCATCAGCCTCCTACCTAATCTGCCTGGCTCTGGCCATGCTTTCTCCCTCCAAAATCTATTCTCAATTAAACAGCCAGAGCAACTCTTTAAAAATCATATCAAGGCACTCCTCTGTCCCAAACCTCTCAATGGTTTTCCATCCTTCTCAGTAAAAGCCAAAATTCTTTGAATGATCTGCAAGGTCTACATGGTCTAGTATTCCATTACACTGCTAACCTCATTTCCCAAATCCCCCTTTTCACACTCTGCTCCAGCCACACCTACCTCCTGGATGATCCCAGGACACCCCAGGCAGACTTGAACTTGCTGTTTCCTCTGCCTGGAACCGTTGCCCTGGATACCGTCATGGCTACTTCCGATCTTAGCTTAATACTAACTTATCAGTGAGGCTTTCCCTGGTCATCTTTTGAGAAAGTGACCTTCTTCTTCCCTTTCCAGGTGCTCGTCATCCTTCATCTCCTCTTTATTTTCCTTTGTTGTTCTTATCACCATCTAAAATACTACAGATTTTTGTGTTTATTTTCAGTCTCCCCAGTCCAAAATTTAAGCTCCAAGAGAGCAAGGATCTCTATTTTGTTTACTGCTCTAGCTTTACTGTCTAGAAGAGTCTCATGTAAATATCACAGGTACTTAATAAATAACTGTTTTAAAACTGGCTTTAAAAGCACATATCTGTAAGAAAGTTGGAGTTTAGAAAATAAAACCACTTCCTACTTCACCCTAACCCATGTCAGTCAGCCCCCTTTCTCTTCAGCTTGCCAGGGAACATAACTTATTTAATGTGCGCAGGTTAGTCTTTGATTTTAGCAAAAAGCAGGTGCCCAGCCTTTGTACTGCCTGGTCCCTGTTATGAGGATGTATTTAGATAGCTTTAAGATATACTATTTTGCTTGTATTTATATACATCTATACATATAATCCTTTTTTTAAGTTCATTGGCACTAATTTCCTACTTTTCGAATAACACCTTAAAATATTTTTTAAAAAGGTAAACTAATAAACATTTATTTTAGAAAATTTTGGAAATCAAAGAAAACATATGAAAAAAAATCACTCAATCTCGCTATGCAAGTACAACCATTGTTAGCATTTTATATTTCCTTATAGTCGTTTATCTACCCAAAGCATTTTTTTTTCACGTAATCATACCTATAACTAATGCTTACATTTGTCACTTGAATATTTCACAGGTGAAGGTTACATTTTCTAAGTACCGTGAAGTAACTACAACAATTTTGAGGGACTTAAACACTAGATTGGCAAACATTCAGCTAACCATTCTTTTGGAGGAAATCTGGATTGAGCAAAGTGTTTTCCCAGAAGCTGTCTCTCTAGGACAGCTGCTTAAGCCAAAGAGGCTAATAATTACATTGAAATCCATACTGGATGGTCTTGTAAAAGGGTATCTGGTTTGCCATTAAATATTATAATTGCATTAACTTCATGTTTCCGGGAGTTGGAGCACTAAGGCTGATGGTTTCCCACTCTTTACCCATACCTACCTGTAACTGTAACTTTGCAGGGACGCGGGCTTGCCTCTTGAAGGTGAGTTAAGAGGGGACTCTCCAGCTGTCATGAGTGGAATTACAGGTTGTCTTCAAGGGGCTGGATGTTGTTAAAGTGAATCTGTCTGTTGCTTCTCCTGAAAGTTTGCGATCAGTTTAGTTAGTCCTGAGAACATTAATAGTCTCTTTCTTGATTCTAATTGAGTGACTAGTACCTAAGCAAAATAGCCATTAAGAGCTATGGAAATGTAATTGCTCCACCAACTGGTCAGCTATAATATTTTATGACAGCAATAGAAATGAAAATAATGTTGTTTACCTATGGGAGAATTTATTAAAAAGTAACTACACCTAAAAATAGGAACAGGTTTTTAAAAGTAAGTTATTCTTTGAAACTCATAATTGTGAAATCAATTGCTTTTTTTCTTCATGCTGATGAATATATTTTTTAAAACTTATTTTCCTTTCCAAGTTATATTCCAAATTCCAATGTTTATTAAATCCACATTCTTGTTCCTTGTGTGAGCTAGTGACTGAGGGACATTTCCCAAGATTATTTAATATTAAAAGGGAATGGTTCTGAAGAACCTAGGGGCAGGACAGGAATAAAGATCGCAGACGTAGAGAATGGACCTGAGGACATGGGGAGGGGTAAGGGTAAACTGGGACGAAGTGAGAGAGTGGCATGGACATATATACACTACCAAATATAAAACAGATAGCCAGTGGGAAGCAGCCGCATAGCACAGGGAGATCAGCTCGGTGCTTTGTGACCACCTAGAGGGGTGGGATAGGGAGGGTGGGAGGGAGACGCAAGAGGGAGGAGATACGGGGATATATGTATATGTATGGCTGATTCACTTTGTTATACAGCAGAAACTAACACACCATTGTAGAGCAATTATACTCCAATAAACATGTTTAAAAAAAGTAAAATTAAAAAAAAGTAAAAGGGAAGCCTTAATTAACCCCAAAGTATACCGAATTAATTAATCTAAAAACCAAAGCAAGCCCCACCTAACAGTTTAGATATGTGTAGTCTTTACAGACATTGCTCGTGGCAAATGTTCTTCATTTACAATTTAAAAGAAAGAATATTTCTGATAGTTGTCTTTTTATCTCTCTATTAATTTTTTTCTCAGCCCTTTAAGTCACTAAGCCTCTTGTGTGGGAAGGAAATAATCCATAAGGTGTTTGTTTCTTGGAGCTCATCCCAAGACCTTGACCCGCTGTCAGCACTGTGACAATCCCCCATAAGGGGTGAGCTGCTCAAAGCTGACTGCACTGGGATGCAGGAACCTGGGAGACTGGTTTCTCCTTTGCCATTGGCCTCCTGTGTGGATTTGGGAGCCTATGAAACTCTTCTAGGCCTGAGTTTCCTTATCCATAACTTGGGGCCCTACTACAAATCACCCTACTTCCTATACAAAACAGCCTATGACGTCGTCTTGTCCATGAGTTGCAATTACACTTATGAATGAAAAAGCATTCAATTCCACATGAAATGTGGATGCTTTAGAGCTATGTAATGAACATTGATTATTAAAGAATTTATGTCAAATATCATAGTAATGTGAGGAATGGTTATATTTACGTGTGAATGGTGGAATGCATAGTGCACGTGCGCACGTGCACACACACCCCCATTTACACAGGCCATCCTCCTTCCCCCAACTCACTTCCCGCAATGCTGACAATGAATTACAGTATACTATTTTTTTTTTCCTGCAAATTTTTGGTTACAAGAGAGTATGGCCGAAGGTGGTGGTGGTGTTTCAAGGTATCTAGGACACTATGATATTTGTCTGGAAAATAGAAGGCGATAAAATGTCACTTAAACATGAGGCTCTAAGTAAATTGCTATGTCTAGGAGTCAGATGGGGACAGTCACTAAAGAAGAATAAACTTGGATAAACCAAAAGTTAGAATAAAGGTAACTGTCCAAACACAAAGCGATTAGACCTTGAAAAACGTTATTTTGCAACAGTGGAGTGTCTTAGATAGCAGGGGAGAATTCACGAAGCCTCAAGGTCCCAGTTTCCTCCTATCCTTTTGTTGCCCAACTTATTCCCCACAGAACATGAGTTTCGTGTCTCCCCACCCACGCTCTCCCTCACGCCCTCTTGTAATTTCAGTGTACTGGCCCGGACCCATCCTACACCTCATTTTGCTCTTAAGCCTCCCTGCACAATGCACTCTTGGCACTCTTTCAGGCTTCAGTTTAACACATATAAATCAGGCTGCTTCCATTTTCCACGTTTATCTTTCACCACCTGAGGACCCTCGCCTGCCTGCTCCTTGGTAGCCGCTGGCTCGGGGTGAATACCAGGGCCACGGCGTGAATGATTGCTTCTCTTTCTTGCTCAGTTCTGGGGCATTTCTAATGTTCCCACAGGGCTCAGCTTGCCTCCTCTCAGTGTTTTGCCACAGGGTAAAATGTTAAGCCGACATATTTCAGGAACTGCTTTTTTAGAAACCAGCACTGAGGAAGGCATGAAGCCCACTGCAAACTGCCTCAGAAGCTCGCTTCTCAGGGGCCAGTGCGGTCTAGGTGTAGTTGCCCTGTTTCTCTCTGAGCCCACACCGGCCAGTGGGAAGGTGTGCTTATGCTTTTTATGCTTCTAGGTGTGTCTGTATATTCTTATCTGAGCTTCGCCCTTCAAAGTAGTCACTCCAGAAGATTATACATGTATTCTCATGATGCTAAGCATATTTTTGAAATTCTTCTTTGGTAATTAGGAGAACGAATTTATATCAAGAAAATCATGATCAGTTTACAGCTGTACCCCTTTTCAAAGCTAGTCTTACTCAACTGAGGTGGCCTCTGCATGAATTTCTTTTATAAATAAATTCCAATTTCTCTGAAGATACTCAAAAGGAAGTGCTATAGGCTTTGAATACAATTCCAAGAAAGGGGTTCCAAAAGTTTGCTGACATTTACAGTACCTAGGTCTCCAGGGATACCGCTTCAAATCATTTGGCTGGGTTAAGTCTGGAATATTTATTTTAAGAAAATCAAGCAAACCGCAATATTTGGTTTCCTGGTAGAGAGTCTCTTTTCTCCAAGGAGTGTCACACATCTTGGAAAAACCTCCCAGTTTTTTCATTGTCTCAGAATTCCTTATACTGAAATTTGATCACCAAGTAAAATGGAAGTTTATTTCTAATCAGGTTGGTTCATTTTTTAATTTGTTCAGGAACTTGACCTTTGAACTTTTGCAACTTGAACTGAACATTCATCTAGCATTTACTCTGCCAGGTATTATGAGAGACATATAATGAAAGTGGCCATTCTCCTTCCTTCTTTTTGATGCTGGGTGAACTGTTATTCATCCTTTGGGACTCAGCTCAAATGTCACCTCCTTTCAATTTTTTCATACTACACAGGAGAAAATTACAGAAATATCTTAAAAGGATAAAATTAATATATGATTAATGTCACAGTGATTATAGGAAAATAATTAGTACTGTGGATGATTAAATGTTGCTTCCCCCCGACCCCACCTCAAAACTAGTGTTCTCTATCAATGTATGTACAGTGGAAGGAAGGCATTATTTCCATAAAGAATTATTTTATCCAGAGGCTACAGGGCCAGGTGATGTTTCTTAAATATAACATTTAAAATGTTTCTTAAATAAAACAGTAATGAGCTGTATAATAACGTTGGTTTTGTTCATTAGCCAGAATAAGTGGGATATTCCAAAATGCCAGCAGTTGGCTGATAGACGGTGTAAATTTATCTCAACAATAATTTTTCCAACATTTGATTACTAAAATTTTCAAACATAAAACAAAGTTTTAACATTTTTACAATGAACACCCATTTACCCACCATCCGGATTTTACCATTAACATATTTCTATACTTTCCTTATCACATATCAATTTATTACCCATTCCTCAATCCATTTTACTTTTTTGAAGCATTTCAAAGTAAATTGCAGGCATTAGTACACTTGCCTCTAAATACTTCAGCATGCATATCATTAACTGAAGTTCAATATTTATGTTTTTTTTGAATTAAAATTTATACATGATCAAATGCACAAATCTTAAATGTACATGCACTGAATTTTGACAAATGCAGACACCTGTGTAACCCAAACCCCTATCAAGATATAAAATACTGACCCTTCCTGCAGAAAGTTCCCTCATGTTCCTTCCTCCTTAACCTCTGCCTGCATCCCTAAAGATTAGTTTTCAACATGAAGTTTAAAAAGAAATTCAATGTAATTTTAATAGCAATATATGCCTCTCCTCTTAATAATAAGGTTCCTAAAATATTTACATCAAACATGATGGGTCTTGCTTGGAATTTATTAAAGTAAGAGACTTTAAAGTTTCACTTGGTATTTTTGGTGGTGTTTGTCAAGGAAGAACAAGACTAGCTTAGTGGTTTCTGTCATTTTCTTTGCAAGATTATCTACCAAGTTAAATATACTGTCCCCATACTGCACCATGTCTACTGACTATTTGTAAAAATGATTGAGGGAATTCCCTGGTGGTCCAGTGGTTAGGACTTCGTGCTTTCAATGCTGAGGGCCTGGGTTTGATCCCTGGTCCGGGATCTAAGATCCCACAAGCCGCATAGCGCAGCCAAAAAAAAAAAAAATGATTGACCCTGGATCTTTGTGGTGTAGCTGCTTGGGGGCCTCCCATAGTTACCTCCCCGTTGCTTGGGGGCCACGAGGGGAAAGTGAAGCTATCATATCCCTTATCCCGTTCTTCCTTGGGACGGCCCATGGCGCCTCAGTCAGCACCAGGATTTTTGCCTTCTTCCCTCATTCTTGGAAGGGAAGGAGAGGACAACCCAAGGAGAACTGCCTCTTGGTTGGGTTATATGAAGGGCTCTAGGAAAGGGAAGGGCTAACATCAAGAAAGCTTCGCTAGCTGAAATGGAATGAGGGAAGGAGAGGTGAGTGTGTGCCTTGGCGTGATTTGGGGCAGGTGAAACAAAGGTGAGGAAGGTGAAGTTGGCCACAGCAAAGGAGGAGAAAAGGGAAAGAAAAAGATGAACACTGAGAAAACGTTTGGTGAGAATTCCTAGTTCTCTCTTTACAAAGTCATCTTTCAGTAGATGATGTTCAGCCCTGAGGGCTGCTAACTGCTTGGCTCTGACTCCTAAGATGCCTCCCAGTGATCTCTGTGTTAGTCCCCTTTGTACAGGACAAACCCACTGACCCCGGGAACTTTGGCTCCTCCTGACAGCCTCAGGGAGATGGGGTGACCTGACTGACTGAGACACAGAGCAGGACACAGAGCAGGACAGATAAACAAAAGAGCTGAAACTTCCTAGCAGTGCTTGGCACTCTAATACTGGAATGGTTTGCCTTTATGGTTGCAGGAAAAAAGTTGCTTAGAATGAGCAAAAATATAGAATTCTCTTATACCCCCATTTTCTATATCTTAGCTGTAACACGGATACAAGTTCTAATGTAGATAAGCAATTTCTAACTGAGCTTTGAATTGTTTGCCTTTGTAACCATTCTGTATAGACGACACCAAGAATACAGACACTCATAGAAAATGTCAACATCTGAATATACAATGGTATAACTCTTCAAGGAACTTACTCTTTATTCATAAATTGCTTAGGCTCATTCACGTGCCAATTCTAATTTCTACGTTTTCAAAGATGAGACTCAGGAACAGAGATGTTACTCGAAGTCATGAAACTCCCAAGCCAGACAAATTCAGAAACCCACTCTCTTGGATTTCCACTACTTACTCAGCCTCTGCCTATTGAAAATACAATGGATCTGCCCCTGCCTGAGGCAAAACCATTGAAAATGAACGCTTTCCTTTGATATTTGCCAAAATGATCCATGATAGGAAATGTTACACAGAGCTCAACAAGGCTCACCTTAGCTCACCATCTCCAACCCAGTCCCCGCTGCAAAAACACCCTGCCTTCCCAGCAAGCCTTCTCCTATCTCCTTTCCTGCCCTCTATTTCAGACTTCCTGACAAGTCATTGGAAGGAACTCACACCTCCCCACACCCAAGCCCAAAGCTCTAGAAGGTTCCTGGGCAGTGCAGGGCTTATAAAAGCAACCAAGCTTCTACTGAAAGCAGCAGGGTGGGCTCACTGCCTGGAATAGATGAAGAGCTCAATGAGAATATGAGGAATGAATGAATGAATAAATGAGATCCACTGGGCACTTAAAAAAGAAACACAGACAATCTCTGCTATCAAAGGGCTTATGGTCTGTTTGGGGAGATAGAAAACACTAACTGAATGGCTGAAGAATACTTATACAGAATAACTTTCTTTCCAACACATACAAATTAATTTAGTACCAACTTGGTCCAGTAAGGCCAGTGAGCAATACCAGAGTTAGATGAATTCAATCATGAAAGATGGCCTAGGGGAAGGGGATTTTGAGTTGGGTTTGAAGGTGGAGAGTTATAATCATTGGTGAGCAGAAAGAGAGGAAAAGAAAGCAGGAGTAAAATGCTCAAAGGCTTAGGAAGAACAGATTTGCTTACCGGAGCAAAAATTTCATTAAGGAATAATGAAAAGTGAGGGTGGCAAGATGAGTGACAGAAAGAAAAATGATGTATGTCTTGAAAAATCTTGAATATGCCTCTGACAGCTCATAAGTTGGGGAGAATCTTGTGAAAACATTGTCTGAGGAAAGAAGAAGTTGCTATTGTGTTGGTTATCAGTAAGGAGGCAAGCCTAGGGCTGGAAAACCAGCTGGCAGCCTCTGGGATAAGGTGAGCAGCAGGGGGGAGTGTCCAGAGGAAAGAAACTGAGCTGGGAATGGAAAGGAGGTTCCACTTCTAATCACTGAAGACAGATAGCACGGGCTGGGGTTTATTTAAACCAGGCCTGAAAATTACCTCTGACCTCTAGTTTCTATCACTTTAAAACTTGAAGCTTCCAGGAGAATAGACACAGCGCTGTGGAGTTTTTCTCTCTGCTTGACAGACCTTTCTCAACCCGTCAAGAAAAGGACTTGCGTAGCCTTGTGTCTGATTTTAACCAATCCACTTTCATCTTGCATGAGAAGTTTCCTTTTGGGGTCAACCTATACAAATTCTTTTTGGAATCCCTTCTTTTTCTTTTTTTCCTTTCTGTTTCCTGATCAAGATTTTCAAACTGTCGTTTTAATAAACTCAGATAATTTTAGATTTTAACATATTGAAACTTACTGAAATAACCATTTAGAACAAGACTGTATGAGTAGTTACTTAAACCAAACCAGTGTGATCAGAAATGTTTGAAGTTATCTTTGATTATGGGCTTGTAATAATGTTTGATTCTGACAGTGTTACTTAGTAGTTTGCGGTCAACGAACTTGGACTTGAATCCTGGCTGCACCACCTACTGGCCATGTGACCTTACTCACCTCTCTCAGCCTCAGTTTCTTTGTCAGTAAAATGGAGAATAATCATACTCACCTAATGGGGCAGTAGTTCTTCAAGGGTGGTCCCCAGGCCAGCAGCAGTATATCTACACCTGGGAACTTGTTAGAAATGCAGATTCTCAGGCCACACACCAAATTTACTGAATCAGAACCCCTGCAGGCAGGGTCCAGCAATCTGTATTTTAATAGCCCTCCAAGTGATTCTGCTGCTAATGAAAACTTAAGAACAACTATGATAGGGTAGTGATTACATACTTAAAGTGGTTGTAATAAGTAAACATGGTAACACACCTAAAGTGTTTGGTGCAGGCTTGGCATAGACTAAGTGCTCCATCATTGCCAGAGATGATCATGGAGGTGGTAGTGGTAACCACCTTCACAATGCAGGTTAAGAAGGTCCTTTGACGCTGGGCCACCAGTGGGAGCACTGTTCTCAGAAAAGGGAACACTTATCCAGGCACCTCACAGGTAACCAAGCAAATGCTTGATTGTTTTCTAAAATTACTCAAACATGAATCTGGCCATAACTTCTGTATGAGACACAGTCATATCAACTTATGTCTGTTGATGGTTTAGCATGTTCTCTGAACACAAGCTAATTCGAAATTCCAGAAAACAAAATTAAAATAAATCAGTTACACTGACTTTCACTGGTGATTCCAGGTCACCACTCTATCCTTGACCTCCTCTAACATCTATTGACAATTTGGGTTGCTTATTATGGTTAGGACTTTGAGAAACCTTGATTTGCCTGTTTCCATGATGGTGGATAAAAGCTTAGCTTCTCTCTCTCTTTTTTTTTTTTTTCAATAAAACTTCCTTTAGTCCATTGTGGACAGCATTCCTGCAGGAAGGGTCGAAGGCAACCCTGGTTTCTCTGGTTTCTGCATGAGGGATCAAGGCAGCAAAGTATAGACAGCTTCTGTGGCTTCTTGGTCCATTTATTCAGCAAATAGTTTCGAGCTTCTACAATGTTGCAGGCCTGGTGCTATGGCGAACAAAACAGCCCCTCATGAGACTGACAAGTGGGGGAGAGAGATATTAATCAAATAGTCATATAACTAGGTTAAGATTAGAACTGCGATAAATTCTGTGAAGAAGAGATGTATGGTATTATGAGAGCCTGTAATTGGGATTAGACCCAATTCTTGGGATGGGGAAGGTTTTCCTGAGGAAGTGAGTTAGAGTTGAGATCTAGGATAGTCAGGATTCAAAGATGGGTCCAGGACCTTGGCTCCCTGGTGTTGTGCTTTCATGAACTCCTCCCCTTCAGTGCGGGCAGAACCTATGACTCGCTTATAACCAATAGAATATGGCAAAGGTGACGGGAAGTTAGTCCTGTGATTAAGTTGTAGCATATATTAGAGAGGTAGCAGTGAAAATAAAGAGAAACATGAATCTGAGAAACATTCAGAAGGCAAAACTGATAGGACTATGTGAAGGTTTAGAGAGGAGGGTATGGAAGAGGGAAGTAGCCAAAATAATTCTTTGGTTTTTGTGTTGGGTCATTCTTGAGCATGGGTAACATTGCAAGATGGTCAGATCTGAAATTTGGGGTCAAAGATCATGATTTTTGTTTGGGTATGTTGAGTCTGAGACATAAAAAAGATATCAAGTGGTTGTATGTAGTAGTTCAGAGCTCAGAGAAAAGATCTGGCCAGAAGAGACATATTGGGGATCTCCTTAGTAACTAAAGCATTAGTGGATATGAACTTTCTTGCCCAGGGAGAGAGATAAAGGAAGAAGAAAAGGGGCCTCTACTCAAACCTGGAGGGACTCCTCCAGTTAATAAACTGATGGAGAGACCTGGTAAATAAACCAAGAAGACTACTTATCCATTCTCCCTCCTTGATTAACCTGGAAGCACATAGTAGGCACTGGCCAAATATTTCCCGAATTGAATTATTACCTTGTTCAAGAAAGGGTGGAATGAATAGATGAACCCAGTTCCTTCAAACACATAAACAAATGAGCAGAGTACAGGATACTGTTTCATTTCTTAGAAGGTAAACATACAGCTACGTGACTAAAATAGTTCAAACGCCATTTCAGTAGTTTCTGTTGCTGAAATATGTTTAATCAAATGTTTAATCTCTTGGAGATTTGAGAACCGATAACAAAACGGGAGTTTTTGGCAGTACATTGCAATCAGGAGTTAATTATTGTCCATGGCTTTGGTGCTCCTAGCCTCAGGTTTTCCAAAAGGTGAACTCCCAGTGGAAAAGATGTCAGGGACTATTTGTTTACTTATTCAAAAAATGCATAAAGAACTTACTGCATTCCTAATCGGTTCTTTACCAAAAACTACCAGCTGCGTACTGGATTTTTCGGTTAAAACATACTGATGCCTCATCAGATGCCAACTGAATGATATAATCCTAAACAAACCAACTAAATCCAGGCACCTCAGAAAACAACCCTAGGTAACACACACTCCCAAATCATTATGCCACCCTTTAGAGCACCTGTGGTCATGAACCTCAAAGAATGTGCTTCCATTAGTTTCCTAGGGCTGCTGTAATCAATTACCACACACTGTGTGGCTTAATACAACAGAAATTTATTTACTCAACAATTGTGGAGTCCAGAAGTCTGAAATCAAGGACTGAGCTTGATGAGTATGAAGAGGACTGAGCTTCCTCTGAAGGATCTAGGGGAGAATCCTTCCCTGCCTCTTCCAGCTTCTAGTGGCTCCAGGTGTTCTTTGGCTTGTGGCAGCAAAATTCTGATCTCTGTCTCTGTCTTCACATGGCATTCTCCTCTGTGTCTCGGTGTCTTCTTTTCTGTCTTTTATAAGGTCACTTGTCACTGGGTTTAGGGCCTGCCTGGATAATCCAGGATGATCTCATCTGGAGATCCCATCTGTGAAGACGTTTATTCCAAGTAAGATCACATTCTGAGGTTCTGGGGGGGAGGGTTTACCATTCAACTCACTACACCACTAAAACTTCCTAAGAGCCCAGGAAGTAAGCAAGCTCAGTTATTTGCATATTGAAGGAGAAAAAAACAGGCTTTCCAGAATGTAGTTTAAAATTATCTAGAGTAATAATCCAGCAATCCCACTCCTGGGCACATATCCGGACAAAACTATAATTTGAAAAGACACATGCACCCATATGTTAATAGAAGTACTGTTCGCAATAGCCAAGACAAGACATGGAAACAACCTAAATGTCCAACAACAGATGAATGGATAAAGAAGATGTGGTATAGATACACAATAGAATACTATTCAGCCCTTAAAAAAGAATGAAATAATGCCATTTTCAGCAACATGGATGGACCTAGAGATTATCATACTAAGTGAAGAAAGTCAGAGAGAGAGAGACAAATACCATATGATATCACTTATATGTGGAATCTAAAATATGACACAAATGAACTTATCTATGAAACAGAAACAGACTCATAGATATAGAGAACAGACTTGAGGCTGCCAAGGGGGAGGGAGGTGGGGGAGGAATGGATTGGGAGTTTGGGATTAGCAGATGCAAACTATTATATAGAGAATGGATAAACAACAAGGTCCTACTGTATAGCACAGGGAACTATATTCAATATCCTGTAATAAACCATAATGGAAAAGAAAAAAATTATCTAAAGTAACAGGGAGCTTGACTCTGGACTTTCTGAAAGACCTGCCTGAAAAAATAATTTTCTGATGTCAGGTAAGGAGCTATCGTAGGAAGTCCCTTCAAGAGTGGGATCTGGTGCCTCCCAAGGGGCCTTCTGATCAAAGATATCTTCAGGGACTTGGAAGCCCACCATTAGCATCACTCCTTGAGCGTCCCCTTAGAAACAGGCACAGACTAACTAAGCCTGCAAAAATACATGCTTGTGAAAGATGATACTTTAGTTGGCTAATGCATTAGTGGAGATTAATTTAATTGATTAATTTATCTCCCCAAATCAGTTAGCTTACTACCAAATAATAAACTATACATTTGGGACAATCTAGTTCATGCTATCATTAATAATTTTTTAATGAGATATAAAATCTAGTCAAGACTAACTCCATTTATAAATTTCTCATGCCTTTGAGACCCACTCACTTCTTCCTACAGTGCTGTCTCCCCAGTAATTAGTTCTGGCCAGAGAAAGAGCTTTGTGGTGGCCTGAAGGGGTGAGCCTATGATCCCCGCTACGAGCATAGGCTCATAGGGTGAGCCTATGCCTGTGATCCCTGAGAAGCCAAATTACCTACTGGCCTGCCATTGAACCTACACTCGGGGCACACCTGTCATCCTGTGTAGACCCAACTGACAGCATGATGATTTAGCAGGCAGCTTTCAAAATAACCTGTGGGGTCAGAGGGAGAAGAATTGGCCTGAACTTGTTCTTCAGTGACTCATAACCTTTATGGCAACATCACAGCCCAGTCTGGAAGCAACAAAGTTCAGGTCTACAAAACACACCTCCATGCCACATCTAATTGTGAAGAAGAGATAAGAGTATGCAGATCATTGCTGAAAACACCAGTTATGGGACACTTAGTTGCCACAGAGGAAAGGAGAAAGAATGAAACTTTCAAGCTATTATGAATGACATTGCTTGTAAACTAAGTATAATTAGGTGTCTGGGCTCCTGTAGATTGCACATATCAGTAAGCATTTGCACCAGGGGTGGGGGGCGAGGGATGTAAGTCACCACTCTGAGTGATGGTACAGAAGGTTAGATTACAGGAGAGCAGAGCGTGGGACCTTAAACGTGGGTCAAGAGCATAATCTTTTTGATCCCAGTCCAATGGGACTGGTCATGCCATCCCCCTAAATGGAAGGCTGAATGCAATAATGGCTTCAATGAGCTGAGAGCTCCATGAAAGACTGACATAATTTGAACTACAAAGGCATATTAACTGCGGTCTGCTCAGTGCCTGGAGAGCGAAGGGCAGGGACGATGCTGCACTCCACCATCGTGTTGAATTTCCGGGGGCTCCAGCTCTCATCATGTCACTCTTTGGTCAAGGAATACCAAGCTCTTCCATTAATTGCTGTTAATGTTATTAATCCACAAAATTCTAAAAACACAAAGAAAAAAATATCACCTCCAAATCCCAGCACCCAGAGAAAACCATTGTTCCACATTACATTTTGGCAGATGTTTTTCTGCTCCTTTGAAAAGCAGAAATGTATCCATTTCAAAGCAACAAACAAATAAATGGAAATTTGGGGTCACTTTTCATTCTTTCATTCATTCCACGATGCTTAATGAGCACTTACTGTATGCTAACCATAAAAGACACTAAGACGACAAAGATGAGTAAAATCGTGTCATTTCCTTGATATATTCCCCAGTCTAAAGAGAAAGATGGGAGCTTCCCTGGTGGTGCAGTGGTTAAGAATCCGCCTGCCAATGCAGGGGACACGGGTCCGATCCCTGGTCCGGAAGATCCCCCATGCCGCAGAGCAACTAAGCCCATGTGTCACAACTACTGAGCCTGCGCTCTAGAGCCCGTGAGCCACAACCACTGAAGCCCGCATGCCTAGAGCCCATGCTCTGCAACAAGAGAAGCCACCGCGATGAGAAGCCCACGCACCGCAACGAAGAATAGCCCCCGCTCGCCACAACTAGAGAAAGCCCGTGTGCAGCAACGAAGACCCAATGCAGCCAAAAATAAATAAATAAAATAAATTAAAAAAATAAATAAAGAGAAAGACGGACATGGACAGAGGGTGATGGACTCCTATGTGAGTCTCAGGAATCAGAGATGCTAAGACTCAAGTCTTCAGAGTCCTTTTCTAGGGTCCTCTCTTCCTGATAACATTCTATGAGGTCATACCTGTGCTCCTGAGCACAGGACATTACTCCATCTGTGTTCCTGCACACCCCTAGTGTGAACAGCTAAGTTATGACAAATGTTACCTTAAGGCAGAGCAAAAACCCTGACGAGCCATGGGGCAAAGCCAGCCAGGGAAGGAGGGGAAGAGACTTTAATTTTAGGTGAAAGCAAACAGCCCCAGAGGTCCTTCAGTGTAAAAGAAAGCCTTAGAGAAGATGATAATCAAATTTTACACCTACTGAGCATTTACTACGTGCTGGGTGCAGTGCTAAAGGCTTTTGACACAAAATCTCATTTAAGCTTCAGAAGGTAAGGATGGGGTTGTTATTAGAATTCTTGCTTAGATAAAATTGTTGAGGCTAGAGAGGTTAAATAATTTTCCCAAGATCATCCAGCTAAGATGTGGCAAACTTTGCCTTGAGTCCCAAATCAGTGCTCTTAACCTCAGGAAACTCACAAATCTGAAGCCGGAAGCCAGTCAAGGGAAGCAGCACCATGTGGAGGAAACAGCAGGAGCTTCAGAATTATACAAACGACTTCACATTCAGATTCTGCTCCTTCCTTGGGGGTGATCCCCTAGCCTCTTTGTGGGTTAGTTTTCCCATTTCTGTGCAGGGGCCCCTATCTTATTTATCATGGGACCTCAATATCTAGCACTATGTTAGCTGCCCTGTAGCATATGTCCTCCAAAACTGTGTTGAATGAATGCCAGGTTAACACAGGAACTCAGGCAGGACAAGAATACTTATTTTCATAGGGCTGCAGTAAGGAGTGCATGATGCGTATGAAGGAACTCACCTGGCGCCTGCTCGGTGTAAATACCCTACAAGTGTCGGCCTCGTTATCCTACAATGAAGGCTTGGCTTGGGGGAGGGTGAACGGAACCAGTGGGCTGCTTCTCCCCTTAATCTGAAACCTCAGTGAATTCCTCCCCTTGAGACATATTCCCGAATGTGTGAGCCACTGACAGAAATAAAAGAGAGAGAACTAGACAGGAACAAACTCCGTTTGGGAGCCTGGCATAAATTATCATACTGTGATGAATTTCCTAGACTATAAAGACTCTTGCTTTGATGCACGTGCACAGTGTCACTAGTTCCCTAAAGCATTTGCAGAGCTTAATGCAATGCCAGGCTCAGTGTTTGCTTGCAAGTTTTGTTCTCCTGAGGCAGAGAGAACGGCCTTTTTGATTCTTGCTTCATCCATAGGAAAGGAAAAAAAAATACGTGCTAGAGAAATCCTCAGTGGAAACCGCATTTTCACCAAGCATAATAGAAACATTTTAAAGATAAATTTCTTCTGATTGCTGTGGCCTTTTATCTGGCAACTCAGAGAAGGGTGTTAACACTGAAAAACAGATTTCTTTGCAGTTCAGTAAACTATCAGAGACTGTATAGAAAGAATGAGCACACTTATGTTGTCTAAAATAAGATCTGGCTTTTGTAAAGTGTGGTCTACTCAAGATATCACTGTTTATCTCCTACAAGGCTGATTTAGTGGTTTTCTCACCTTTTCACAATAACCTCACAGAAAACCCTCATTTTTCATTCGAATTTGGCATGAAATCTGGCAGCAGCTCAACTGGACTTCAGGGCGGAGGCCCTCCCTGGCCTATGAGCCCCTTCTGATATCCAGTCATCGGCTGCTTTACCTTTAAAACAAGGTCATTGGTATAAAGAACTACCACTGTAGCCAAATTCAAGTCCTCCTCTACATGGTGGTTTCCAAGTAAGCTGCTGTTAAGTCACTCTCAGCGGACCTGAATCTCTTCTTTATGCCCAGGAGAGTTTGTTCTTTTCTCCTTCCTCTCTCCTCATCCCTGCCGGATCACATAGAGGAAAAGAATGGCCCTCCTCTACTCCTCACTCAGAATGCCCATCAGCCAAAGTCAGAAGGCCAAATCATCCTCCAGAGGGGCTGTCCCCAACTCTGCTGAAAGCCCACTTCTTGTGGCAATTCATTGGCTGTTTCCACACGCCACTCCCCAGGACAAATTCCACCTGGAGGACTTAGGGACAAAAAGGTTATTTCTCTTAAAGAACCAAAACAATGTTTATGATTAGCCAAGGAGGGCTGTGTACTTCATAGGGTTTCCCTCTCTGTCTGGCTGCTGGAAAGCTCAGAGCTGGAAATTGTACTTGTTTTTGGCCAGGAGTTCTTGATATAAATTTTTCTTCAACTACCACTTCATGTTTGTTTGTTGTCTTCTAGATTCTATTAATGAGTCTCTGCTTTATTAGAACTCCATTTCTAGTGTAACTTGCCTCATTTCTTTTCGAGAAGCAGGTGAACTACGAATAAATGAACATTTTAAAAGCGGCTGTCATCATTCTAATCATGCTGGTCCCCTCACCTGAGCAACAGGAAAAGTAACCCAGGAAAAATAATTTAGAATCATCTTCCCAATGAGCGATTTCTACCTAGAACTTTTGGCCCCACCAAGACCAAAATAAAGAGGATAACTCATTCATTCACATAGAAAAGTTCTCATCATTGATACCCATTTATTTATAGGCTCAAAACAAATTCATGACGCTGCCTCCTCTCCTTCCCTGCCCCCCCCCCTTTAAAAAAATAGTGGAGAGTAAAAAAGCAGCCCATTTCAGATGGGTAAACAGAGTCACAGAAGTCAAAATAATCAGACTAAGAAAATATACTAAGTTGTAGGACAGGTAACAACCAGGGATGCTATAGTCTATGAAATCTGTGGAGACAAAACTAGCTCAAAGTCTGCAGCCTGGAGCCTTACAACCACACCCAACACAAAGAATTTAAACTGGACGACTTACAAAGTTAGGTCTCATTCCTCCTCTGTAGGGATTTCTCTATAAAAATGACAATATTTCAAATCTTTTACACTTTTTTGGAGAGGAGGATATATGTTCTTGTTTATGATTTAATACAATAATCCTAATGAGAACTTTTCTGCTTAGGGGAGGGGAAGAAAATTTGCTTTTGATAAATCAAAACCAGATAATGTGATTCACTAAAAATATCCAGCAAATTAATTAAGTTCAACACATAAAGAAATACAAACAGTGTGAAAAAGTTTAATCAGAGAAATCAAGGCAGAGGTCAGCATATGCAAAATCGATTTACAACCCAATGACTGCATCTGCAATCCATAAGTGTTGCCAGTGTAAATGCCATTTAAAAGAAATACACATATACATTATACTAACCTCCTCAGGGATGGGGGGAGTTCTGAAGTAGGTAAACTGAGGCAGTTTTGGAGGCAGTAGATGAGTAGGATACACTCCTCTACTCCTGTTATCTGACCCACAGAACCATCATGCCCCTTTCAGCTTAACTTCCTCCAGACATTAGAACTGACACAGCTAAAATCATGGTGCTTGAACTCACAGACAGGGAGAACAGACTTGTGGTTGCCAAGGTGTGGGGGAGGGATGGACTGGGAGTTTGGGATTAGCAGGTGCAAACTATTATACATAGAATGGATAAACAATAAGGGTCTACCATATAGCACAGGGAACTATGTTCAATTTCCTGTGATAAACCGTAATGGAAAAGAACATGAAAAAGAATGTATATATATGTATAACTGAATCACTTTTCTGTACAGCAGAAATTAGCACAACACTGTAAATCAATGATACTTCAGTAAAACAATTTTTAAAAGTCATGGTGCTTGATTTTGTCAATAGGAATCAATATAGCCCAGAACCACGTTAGGGGAGGTGAACCATGTATGTTCCTGACGTAGAGCGGGGTTTAAGGCAGTGTCGCCACCAACCCAGCAGCGTTCTCCCTTTATTTGTGGCTGCACATTTGAAAAAAGGGGTGGGGGGGACATACCTCAGTGTACTTTTTTAAAACTAAATAACATTGCCTTGTGGCACTCATATTGTATCCATTACACTTTTCACTTCAAAACCCCATCTCCCCTAAACCCTCTTCAATGCGCTTGAAGTAGCACAGCCAAAGGAAAGGAATTTTCTATTTAACTAGAGCACTGACATTCTGTTACACAATTCGATCTTGTCTATTTACCTGCTCTCAGAAACACAAGACACTAAACACAAAATGCTGAATGCGTTGAGTCTGCAGTGCCATAGGTGTCTGAATGCATCTGTACCTTCCCTCTCGCTCATCAGTGTAATTGTTGCCATGTTATTCCATTTTTTGATTAGTCTAGTCCCTCAAGCTCAATGCTTTTTTCTGGCCCAATGTTCTTCTGCTGGTTGTCATGGTGACTGAATTGTTAGCGAGGAGAAAGGCTCTGTTGTCTGTCATTGTTCTGTTGTGGTTTAGGTAACACAGGAGGCAACACAAGTGAAGTGGATGGACCTTTTTTGCTCTGCATCATTTCATAGTATTGAAAAATCTCACATAAAAAAGGAGCAAATAGGCCCAACCAAAGAAATAACCAAGTTCCTTCGAAAGGAAAGTGCACATCATTATTAAAGAGGCAAAATGGCACTAATGATGAACTGAGTAATCTGTGAAAAATGCTGCTGAATATTACATTTATTACTAGAACAATCACTGCAACTTAAACATCACATACAATACTTACCATTTTGCAATTTAGAGTAAATATAGTTTTTAGCCATACAATTGTAGCATCAACTCTTTGATTCTCAAGCCTCTGCTACTTTAACCTTATGTTCTGTTTAACCCAAAGATAGCATGTTGGAAGTTAGGACTGAAGCCAAATGAAGAGTTGGGCAAATTTTCTTTTGGTGGTAAGATAGTGTTAGGGTCAATTTCTACTTTGGGAATGTGGAAAAAATTTTTTAAAGATTAGAGCTGACTACAAAGGAGAACTTTTAATTCAAATGGTAAAAAATGTTTTTGAAATTAACCAAAATGAATATAAATGTTCCTCAATTTAATTTTTAATTTTCCAGATTTTTCAACCAGAAAATGGAGAGAGATAGCATAGATGAAAGGATATATCATAGACAATGACCAAATTAATAATAGTTCCTATAAAAAACTGCTCTTAATCTTCTTTCATCATTGCATTGGTAGACATATATCTGCCCTAATCAGCAATTATTTTCATTAGTATTGGTATAATTTTTTTCACTGTGAACTTTTTCATTTGTTTTATTTGATTTTGAAATGATCTAATTTAATTTTTATTTATTTCATTTAATTTTTAATGATACAAAGTTTTAAGTAGGTAATGTTTTATAAAATATAATTTAAAAAAGATTAAAAGGTTTAATATGACAAATCTCCCTCCTACCCCTGAAATCTATCTAGTTCTCTCTTAAACCTCCACAGCTATTGTTGTTAGATTCTTTTGTAGTTTTCCAGAATTCTTTATGCAAATATTAGAAAATACTGACAGAGATTCTTATTTTACCTCTTGCATACACAAATGGTAGCTTGTTATTCACACTGTTCTGCACTTTACACTTAACACTATATCTGATTGTCTTTCTGTATCAGAACATAAGAGATCTTCTCCATTCTTTTTCTTCTTTTTACAAGAGCATAGTATTCCATTGTATGGGTGTTCTATAATTCATTTAATCAGTTTCTAT
Source organism: Physeter macrocephalus (assembly GCF_002837175.3). Lineage (NCBI taxonomy): Eukaryota > Metazoa > Chordata > Mammalia > Artiodactyla > Physeteridae > Physeter > Physeter macrocephalus. The sequence continues at coordinate 119,378,517 of NC_041224.1, read as the reverse complement.
TGATGGACATTTACGTTATTCTCAATATTTTGCTTTTATAATAAATAACCTTATGTATTTTTCGTTTTATGTATGCAAATATATGTGAAAGATAGAATCCCAGAAGTGAAATTTCTAGGTTAAAAAGTATATTTCCATTTGTAACTTTGATGAATATTGTCCAATTGCCACTGTAGGAGTTGTTCCAATGTACACTCCCAACAGCAGTGTACAAACATACCTGTTTACTCATAGTTTCCCAACAAAAGGTAATGTTAACCTTTTGAAATTCTGCCAATATGATAGGCAAAAAATAGTGCCACTCTACAGTTGTAATTTAAATTTCTGTTATTAGTGAGGTCAAATATCTTTTCATATGTTTCAGAACCAACTGTATTTATTTTCCTGTTAATCCTCTCTTGAGATACTTTGCCCATATTTATATTAGGGTATTGATATTTTTCTTATTGATTCCTAGGAGCTCTCTATGTTTTTGTGAAATTTATGCTCTATTGTGTTATGAGTTACAAACATTTTCCCCAACTTGTTGTCTTTTGACTCTGCGTATGGTGTTTCTTCCATGTAGAAGTTCTGGTTTATATGTGGTCATACAAATCTTTTTTTTTTTTTTTTTTTTTTTTTTTTTTGTGGTATGCGGGCCTCCCTCTGCTGCGGCCTCTCCCGTTGCGGAGCACAGGCTCCGGACGCGCAGGCCCAGAGGCCATGGCTCACGGGCTCAGCCGCTCCGCGGCACGTGGGATCCTCCCAGACCGGGGCGCGAACCCGGTTTCCCTGCATCGGCAGGCGGACGCGCAACCACTGCGCCACCAGGGAAGCCCCATACAAATCTTTTATGGCTTCTGCTTGTCTTTTCTCTCCCATCCCCACGTCAAGGCTGTAAAGAAACCCTCCCATGCATTTTTGTAGTACTTGTCTGGTCTCTCCTTTTTTCTTTTCTTTTCTTTTTTAATCTTCGCCCTTTCTAACTTTATCCTTGATCATGGTATGAGGGACAGATCCAACTTTAGATTTTTTCAGATGGCTATCCAGTTATCAACAATAAATCTTCTCCCCCCGCCCACCAACACACACTGATTTGAGATGCTTCCTTTACCAGATGTTTAAGTATATTGGGTTTTTCGTTTATTTCTGGACTTCCTTTTCTGTTACCTTGGTCTATGTGTCTGTTCATACACGGAGCCCTAGCACATTTAACATACCAAATATACAGTCAACAATATACTACAAGAACTGTACTTAGTCTGTAAATGCTCTTAATTATATCTGTATTTTTACACTGCAAAATGTATTTCTGTATTTAGAAACTGCTCAAACTCACTGTCTAAACATAAATTCCTTCCTTGATTGCCCCAGGAAGTAAATCCATTACTATGTTGTACCAAACTTTGATTGTCGCTCAAGTTCTGGGAAAATACAGCTGAAACATCGTCAGTTTTTCAACAAAAACCAAAATTCAAGAATAGATGTGTGGCAAACACACTACTGTATATAGAATGGATAACCAACAAGGACCTACTGTAGAGCACAGGGAAGTCTACTCAATAATTGTAATAACCTATAAGGGAAAAGAATCTGGAAAAAAATATGTGTATAACTGAATCACTTTGCTGTACACCTGACACTAACACAACATTGTAAATCAACTATATTTCAATAATAATAATTAAAAAAAGAATAGATGTGGCAGAGGGCTGTTTTCCCTTTGTTAATATGCCTTTAAGGCATATTCTGTAGAGTGCGGGGTGTTCATAAATCTCAGCGCACTTTCATTCAGCACCTCATGGTGGTTTACAGCCACAGAAATCTGCAAAACATGCTGCCCTTGCTTTCTAAGGGTGCTCCATGATGACTTTAAAGCCTAGCCATTAAAGAGCATTTGAAAGGGCACTTACTATTTAGTACCCTGTAAACATATATTTTGATTTTCTTTCATACTGTTTAATGATACAACATTCAGCAAGGATCTGTGGAAACCAGCTAGCAATCACAACAGACACACTCCAAGGAGGAGTACCAGCCCTTCCCAGACTGTGCTTCTCTGCCCGCCACAGCATGAGGGCTGCAGCCGATTTCATCATCGTGCCAAATATTCACAAGCTTGTTGTCTGTTATTGGTTTAATGTAGTGCATTCACACAGCAGACTGAAGTTGATTTTCAGTAAAGGTCTATAAATAATGCTCTTTGGCTGTGATCTTGAGGCTTTTGAGATCAGTTTTCCTGCTTCCACCCCTCCTTCTTACCGAGCATTTCACCACTGGGGAGAAGATTAATGTCTTCACAACAAAAGATGACTTTTGGAGCAGAACCTACCCAATAATCAGAAGTGGCAAGTGAAAGAGGGGAGGTGGTGACCTCTCTCAGTGACATGAACAAGAAGAAACTGGAGGGGCCTTTTCCTTTTCTTAGAAGGTGCCCAAACCACTCATGGCAGGAAGCGTTTGGCTACCGGTCACTTCTCCGAGGCCCACTATAAAAGGTGAGCAGATCTCAAAGTGCTCCCCGTCTCCTCCCCAATTAGTTCAGATGGCGACTGACCTTCAAAGATATCCATTGTGAGGGTGTTTTCCTGGTGATGATGCTGTGGAAATAACCTTCTTTTTGAAGGGCTTTCTTTCTGTTCTCTCCCCACGGCAACTTTTGAAAATTTGTTAAAACGCGCACACACACACCAACCTCTCAGGCTATCCAGGAGCTCTCTAGGTGAGTGGGAACAAACGGCAGCCTATCCAAGACATGCACCCAGGACAATCACACCATTTTGATCATTTCAGGATCTCACTGCACCGTTAGGGATTTTTTTTTTTTTTTTTTTAAGTACAGAACGAGAGAGTAGGTCGAGACCAAGTTATTTGTTTGTTTAAGCAAAAAGTTGTTCGATCCAACTGTTTTCCAAGTTGGCAAGAGATTTCCTACTGAACCAGTAGCTGCAGAGCAATAGATGAAAAAAGCTAGAGTGTCTAGACATTCAGGGCATCTGTGCATTGGTTACAGGGCTGAACTGAATAGCGGATGCTGGAAACCAACAGGAGAGGAAATTGGTGGAAAAGATAATCTCAAGGGTTTAAGAGAACCCTGGATGATTCAGGACTGTTGGACAGTCTGGTATTAGTCACAGCACCCAAGTCATAGACTCAACGTAATAACAGAAACCTCCCGCAGATAGATGCACATCTCAGTGACCCCACGTGGTGAAAGAAATCAGGCACACCTCAGTTTTGGGTAAGCGCTTGCCCCATTTCAAGCATCTTAACTTCCCAATGATATCCTTTTTCTGGGGACCCTTATTTTAAAACGCTCCTCAAATTAGGTATAAATACAGAAGAAAACAAAAGCTACATTATACTTAAGTGTAGTATAATTTCTGGTAGAGAAAAAATAAACAGCTGTTTCTATTGTATCTTTTCTGCCTCATCACAAGAGGGTCATGACGAGAGTTATGCTGGGGCCAGGATTTAATGGCCATGCCAGGAATTGGAAGCAGCACCTGTGGACCAGAATTTAAATCCCACGGATGGTTTCTCTTGATGCTTTCATAGAGCATGAATGAGGATGTAATTTAAAAATAAGCCCTGCATTCTATTTAAAAAGATAAGAAGGAGCTGGATGTGTGTAAATGTTTGGATTAAATATGACCAAAGACTGAACTGGATTTAAATGGCTTGGCACTTTGAAAATGATGGAATCAGGCTTCATAATGGTGCAAGCAACTACCTAAAGGAACTAAATTTGCAATATAGGTGCATACTGGAAAAGAAGGGCAGACAAGTGGTGCTGAGAATCTAAGTGAGACGGCACCAAAGAATGAAACATATTGAGTTTAATGATTGACCTTATCAGAGGCTTTCTGCTCTGACAGTGAAGATGTGAATTATCCTATTATTATTAGCAGACAGATCATCTTATTAATGCACCCTCGCCTTTCACAGTTTTATTTAACTTTAAATTAAATTGAATGATTTCAGTAACATTCTCCCATCCCTTAAAGGAAACAGAAGCTGATGCCCCCAAATATTTTCTGTGTAGCTTTACATATTTTTTTCTTTCCAGAGACACACTTTCAGTGCCACACTCTAATGCTTTGGCTTTCATTTGGATATAGCTGAGGTGTCTGGAAGTTTCTCTGTAAATTCCTTCAAATCCGGAGAAGCTAAAGGAGATTTTAGGAGGCTGTGCTCCTCTTAATGACTCCACATGGAACAGCATCTTTGGAATTCTGATTTTGACATCGTCAGCCACTTGATAGGCCCTGCTACAAGGAGCAGGAGATGAGCCATCATCAAATGTTTTCTGAATTCATCCTTAGTACAACTCTCCCCTTAAACCAAAATTAGGCAGTGAAGTAATATTTGTTTAGAAACACTTACCAGGCACCTGCTTAATACTATAAATGCTATCCTGTCAAAGCCTTCACACACAAAGGAAATATTTCACTGGAAGGTCAATATCTACAACCACTGAAAGGAACGGAGCTATTTCAAACTCACCGACAAAGGCTTCTGTCTCAGCCCCCATTCCACTCTTTTTTTTTTTCTTTTTGGTTTTGTTTCCTTTCAGCATATTTCAGGAACTAATCAGCTTTATAAAAGGTACCACTGTTAATCTACTGTTTGTCTTGGTCTTCATTGCAGCTCCTTAAAAGATAGAGTGCAAACAAAGCGAGAATTAAGGTCATTCCATTTAAATCCTTCAGAGAGGAAGACAAGGGCTAAGTTATTGCTGAGGACTGCAGAGAGGAGGGCTGGAGGAATCCAGGACAAAAAAAAAAACCTTCATTGTTTATTATTTGCCAGCCTCAGAGCAGCCCCCATTCCCATATTTGTGAAGGGATTACCCTTCCATCTTCAGAGATTAATGCGAAGCCCAGACAAGTCCCCAGCCCACAGTCACTGTGCTCCAAAGCACATTATCTGGAAAGGTGGACCTCAAAGTGCACTCACTCGGGGGGCGGGGGCATGAGTGAGACGCGGCTCACACCCCATAGCCTGATGTGATTCTCCACTTGCTAAAGATGCATAAGCAAACATAACTGTCAAGGGGATTCCATGCTCATACAGACGCAAGCCCACATCTTAAAAGGTGGTAGCTACGGATGTGAAAATCTTAGCGTGTGTCAGATTTAAAAGACAGAGGGGAACAAAAAATAAAAATCATAATCTGTGCAAAAGCATCACAGAGGCGTGTGATACTGGCCCCTTTCTTTCTTCTATAATCCTGACTGCAACACTACTACCCATGTCTTATTTGAGACAAGTCAGTTGAAGTGTACTTGAATTTCTTTGTTGTTGCTGTAGCTGTTCATTAAGCATAACTAAAATACATGAGTCTCAACATTTTTTAATGTGGCAATGGGTTGATCTGTAAAAGTGGATGGTGCACCATAAAGTGTTGCCTTTAAAGGAGGATCAGGAAGCAGAAATTGACATCTGTGGCCAACAGAGATGCAGTCTTGATTCCCAGTCTCTAGTAAGGTTTCACATTTAGTAAATGCACAATTAGTATTTGTTGCACGAAGAAAAGTTTTAGTGTTTTTGACTGTTTCAATGATAATAGTACTAACGATTGTTAATGTTCATCGAGCATTTACAATGTGTCATGCAGTGTGCTAAGCACTTATATGATCTCACTTAATCCTAACATCAACATCATGAAGTTATTATCCCCATTTTACAGATGAGAAAAACCAAAGCTCATTGAGTCACTCATAACTTCACTTAAGCCCAAGGTCACACAGGTAATCAGTAGCAAAGCCAGCCTTTAGGCCTACATTGTCTTACTCCGGATCTTCTCTTCTTGTTGCTATCCTACTGCCCTGCTTCAAAGCAGCATTTCTTAGCTTGAGTTTAGAGAATACTCAGTGATTGTTCCAGATACAAGGACATTTTTTCAGATGAACAAATTCTCCGCAGAGAGAATAAGAGTGTCACCTTTAGTCAAGTATGAGATGAGAAGAGGCTGTCTTCATTTTGGCTTCAAACTTTGTCCTCAGCTCCCAGAAGAATTTAGCTACTCACACAATACAATGACAACTTTGGTGATGCTTTGTTGAAAGTCATATGAACAGATCTTCTGAAAGGAGTAATGATCCTTCCTTAAGGGATATCTTACCTCCCCCAGTTAACACACACACACACACACACACACACACACACAGTGTCAGGCAGGACGAGATCTGTTTGCAAAACCCTTGGCATATGGTGAGTCTGCCTAGTTTTCTGCAGTGTTTGATTATGATTGGCCTAGTTAATTCATTTCATTGTATGTTCACCCCTCTTTGGAAACTGAACAGGATTAAACTGCATTTTTAAAGCCTTAGCAAATCACCATGTGATTTAAATTAGAATAAAGACAAACATTCAGATCGCTTTTTTGAGGAAATTCTAACAGCATTCGTGGCCCAACAAGAGTGTTTGTCCAAAGACTCTTACATTTTCTCTTGGTCATTGGGGTGCCCAGTTCTAAGTATACTGAACACTTGGTAATAAATGTAGAAACCATAATCAAAAACTAACCAGAGTGAAATCCATATGTGAAAGTGTTATTTCCTCAAGCATAATCCTAAACCCCATTTAGCAAATAATTCAACTTATTCTCCCTCCAAACTCTATCTTACAAGCTAGGCCAATGTGGACTGAGTCATATTCATGTATTTAATAACTTCCTTTCCTCTGAGGAAAGTGCTAGAAATATATTTTTAAGTCAGTAATAGTAAACTAATAGGTCCTGGAACTAAAAGCTAAGGGATATTTGCAATTATTTTTAAGTCTGTTGTACTGAGTTATTCAATCATTTCTAGCCTATTTTCTCAGTCTCATCTGCACCATAGGTTATAATACTACTGTCCCTTCCAAATAAAATAAGTAGATGAATAAAATAAGTAGAGAGAATTAAGAAGGTGTTCTCATTTGTGGAATCTTTGGCAATACTATATTAGAAAAGCTTTGAATTATAGATGCCATTTAACTTCACTAATTTCAGGGCATGGTGTTTTGCTTAGAACCTTTGGATGCTTGTTTCATGTGGCACAATTTTTTAGCATTTTAATATGATGAGCATCAAGTTTTTGAGGATGAGAAACCAGAGCCCACCATTGAAACAAGCATGTTTCATCCCTTTTTATTTTCAAATATAACTCTACACATTCTGCCATGAGTTTATGGTGATGACAACTTGATCCAACATTCCATAGTCAACAAGGAAGTTAGTCCTCATTTTGCAGTGAAATTTATCAATCTAGTGATTAGATGAGCTTCCAGGGCTTTCTTGCTGGACAGGCAGTCACCTCTGGAAGTAAGCTGAACATAAAATAAAATATATTGCCATGATAATATAATAGCTTCCTTTAACGGACAATTTCATTGCTGAAGAAAACAGAAAAAATTCTTCTACCCCCATCCGAAAGAAAAGAAAATAAAGAACAACAAAATACAGTAAATTGAACTTCTTTTGATGATTCCTGGGCATCAATGTTATTTAAACATCACGTTTAGGAAATTTTGTATTGTCAGAAAATGCCTACTTAAAAAAATTTTTTTTAAAGAAATTGTCCCCAAGGGGGGACAAGCACACAGAATGCAGACAAACACCAATTTGGGGTGGGGGAAAACACTGAGAAATATTGAATTGGTGCTTTAAAGTATCAACATTTATTTCTTCGAAATAAAGCTTAAAAATGCATCATTATACATCAAGCTGACAGTGGTTTGGGGGTTGTTTTTGTTTCTTTGTGTTGTTTTTTAAGAAAATTGGCTAAAAGCTGAATTTTAGAGGTGCATGAGATCTAGATATAGAATACTGAAGATGAAGTTAGATTATTTTTTTAAATTGAAGTACAGTTGATTTACAATGCTGTGTTAGTTTCAGGTGTACAGCAAAGCAATTCAGTTATACATACATGTATATCTATTTTTTCAGATTCTCTTCCCTTATAGGTTATTACAAAATATTGAGTATAGTTCCTTGTGCTATACAGTAGGTCCTTGTTGGTTATCTATTTTATGTATAGTAGTGTGTATATGTTAATCCCAAATGACATTGTTTTATTATTGAAAGATTTACAAAGTACAGAACGGTTACTTAACAATTAATCACCACACAGCTGTATTTTGTTTGCTTTGTGAAGGAGAGCCAATTTGCCACATGTAAATGATTTCCTAAGTATCTCTCCAGAGAAGTGTGGCTCAAGATGGCAGACCAAATACATGCATCTACTCCTGGCCACAACCCCTGAAATATCTAAAAAACAGATATTTTAACAGAATACATTCATTAGCATTCTAAAATATAAAAGAAATTTTTGTCAGCAGACAAGAAATTCTGAAGAATCCTAGAAAATAGAAAAGCAAAGGAGATGGATGGTATTGACTAAGAACAGGATCTGAGGGAAAGAACCACAGCCCAAACCAGGAGTAGGAGAGAAGTACAAATTCAGAGAAGTCTCACTCTTAAGAGGAGGCCCTGGAGGGGACTTGAGGGTTCACTGAAGAACTGCCCTTGGAACAGCAGAGGCTGGCAGGTGTCCCTTTTCTCCTTGTTTATGCAGAGCTGTTGGCAGGAGCTGCTTTTAACCCCTGGCTAAACCCTCCGAACATCTCTCTTAAGAAATATCCTGACTGTGGGCTTCCTGTGTGGGTGCAAGGCCCTGAAAAAGGAGGAAGGTGGAACGTAAGTACCTCCAGACCTTTAGAACAGGTGGGGAAGGGCAAGGTGTGATGGGGAGGTAAATGCATCACTTGCCTCAGCATCAGAACTTGGCCCTCCTCATTTTGGCCATGGGGAGTGGTTGAAGGGGCCGCCCATAGCCTGCTGCTCCAAGCCTGTGCACCTCAAACGAAGCTTGCCAGTCTTGGTCAGCCACCCAGGCAGGGGAAACAGGTGGATACTTCTTCAGAGGAGACCTGTATTAGCTGCCTATATTAATGAACCTAGTCTTTCCATCATTATTTATGTTAAATAAACAACTGAGATTTACCAGATACTGAAGCAAAACTAATAGCATTTAACAACAGAAACAATGATGAAGAGATTCCCTGAGGATTAAAGATAATTAAAGGAATGAAAGAAAACAGAAAAAAATCATTCTGATGAAAATCTTCAAAAAGACTTAAAAGGAGACTGCACCCATAAGACGAAAATCGGATACTACCCAGTACAATCAGAGCAAAAAGAAAAATATTTTTAACACAACATTGTAAATCAACTATACTCCAATAAAACAAATTTTTTAATACAAAAAAAAAGAAAAGTATTTTTAAAAATGAGGTACAGCTCCTGAAAGGAAGTGACAGACTGTCAGTAGACATACAATCTTCTACCTAGACAATGCAAGGGAGTCAATTGAAATGTTCTTAAAATTAACAATAATGTTTAGTACAGCTGCTGATATAAGATCAACAAACACAAATCAATAGCTATAGTACAAGCCAGGTGTGGAGACACTGTTGTTTGGCCAACCTAACCCTCATTCTTACCCCCCTTGGCCCCTATAGCCTCCCTTGCCACCTGGAGGTGGTGGAGTGACACACCTGGCCAGTGAGAGGTGAGCCATGTCTCTAGAGGAGCTTATGCATTCCTGATACAGACTTCACAACTTTCCCTCCCTTCTCCTTCTTGTCAGAATGCTGACAGGGGGCTAGCGCTGCAGTGGGCATCTTTTGAAGATAAGGGCACAAGATGCAAAAGAGACAGAGCCCCTGCTATCATCAAGCTGCTAAACCAACACTGGCAACTGCTTACCTTTGGCCTTTTTGTTATGTGACTAAAATAAACTCCTGTTTCTTTAAGCCGCAGCTGGTTTTCTGTTGTTTGTGGCCAAACGTATTCCTAACTGATACATTCATAACAATCAGTGCAATGGAAACAGATTTTCATACACAGAAGAAGCAAAAACTATAATATATAGTTTTATATAGAAATATAGTTTTAGATAGAAATAAAAAACTATATAGTTTTATATAGAAATAAATACAACAAGAAATTTCCAAGACCCATATGAAGAAAACTATTTTTTTAAAAGGCTTCAAGAAAATGGATAGAACAGTTTCTGATTGGGAAGACTTCCTAGGATAAAGATTTTAATCTATGAGCTAATGTACTATCAGTTGAAATTCCAGTAGGATCTTTAATGGAACTTGACCAGCTAATTCTAAAATTCATGTGAAGGAGAAAATGAGCAAAAATAGACCTTTAATAATTTTGAAAAGAAGAGTAAAAATGAATATTTATTCTATCAGATATCAAGCATACTATGATGTTCTATTATTTAAAAGTGTAAACTTAGTGCAGGAACAGGCAAATATAGTAACAAAACAAAAAAATCTGAAACAGACTCTTGTATTTATGTAATTTGGTGTATAAAAAAGTTGGCGTTTCAAACCATTAGAAAAAGAAGGAACATTTAATAATGATACTGGATACTTTAGTATCCATTTTACAAGAATAAAGCTTGTGCACTATATTATGTCACATATATAAATAAATTCCAGATGGAACAAAGACCATATATAATAAACAAAATCTTTAAAATATTGGATCAAAATAAATGAGAACATTTAAAAAATTCTGTAAAGGTAAAGACTGAGGGACTTCCCTGGTGGAACAGTGGGTAAGACTCTGTGCTCCCAATGCAGGGGGCCTGGGTTCGATTCTTGGTCGGGGAACTAGATCCTGCATGCATGCCGCAACTAAGAGTTCACATGCTGTGACTAAGAAGTCCATATGCCACAGCTAAAGATCCCTCATTCCACAACAAAGATCCCTCATGCAGCCACTAAGACCCAGCGCAACCTAAGTAAATAAATAAATAAACATTTTTTTAAAAAAAGATTGACATATACGATAGTCATAAAGGCACCATAAACAAAGTTAAAACACAAACTACAGCCAGGAAGAAAGTGTTTTCAACATATATGGCAGAAAAAGAATCAATATGAATAAGCATAAAGAATTCTTACAAATTAATGAAGTGACAAACTCAATAGGAGAATGGAAAAAGATTATAAACAAGAATGAAGAAATACAAATGGCTAAAATTTATATATGGAGAGATTTTAACTTCATTAATAAACAGGAAATTGCAAATTAAAAGAGTTAGTTTTTGCCACCAGATGAGCAAAAGTTAGAAAGCATGCTAAGAAACAGTTGTGAAGGGTTAGAAAATTGTTTACTCTCATACACAATTGTAGAAGTGAATGATGTAACCTTTTGGGGGGAGGCAATCAGCTATATCTCTCTATACCAAAAATAGACAAGTCTTTTGACCCAGCTAAACCATATATTCTCTATCACTCATCTTACCATCACAGTCAATGTCCTTGGAGGAACAGTCCATAGCCACTTTCTCATCTCCCATCCACTCTGTCTTTCAGGAGTGTGGCTTATTACCTTCACCCAGCCCCAGTTCCATTGGAACTCTTCTGGCGGGAGTCATAAATACCTAATTGTCATCTACAATGAAATCTTTTAAATACTTGTCCTCTTTGTCCTTGAAATATTTGATGATGTGGACCATTCTTCCCTTTATATTATTTATTCCTTTGGCTTCTAAGACTCTTCACTTTCACTTCTCCTTCTACCTCTCAATCTCCTTTACTCACTCCTCTTTCTTTGACTGATCCTTCAAAGTTGGTGCTCCCCAAGGATTATTACCTGGCCTCCTCTTCCTTATGCTACGTGATCTCCTTGGGTGAGCTCAACTTATGGGTTTAATTTCTATTTACAGTTCTGAGATTCTAAAATAATCAGTATCTTTAGTCTAAACCCCTTACTAAACTCTAGCTCCTTATTTATACCCACCTTCTAACATCTCCACCACGATATTCCACTAGTATTCCAATAATCTCAAAAACATACTCCTCTCTCTGCTGTATATTATTTGTCTCCATCAAAGCTCTACTGTCCATCCAGTCACCACAGCTAGAATCCTGGGAGTCATGTGAGACTCTTTGCTGTCCCTTACTCTCATATTCAATCTGTCAAACAAGTTCTACAAATTCATAGTTATACCTCTCCCATCCACTTGCTTCTCTCTATCTTCATGCTACTGCATTAGTTTATTCCCTCATTATCTATTCAAGAAGTTCTTAACATGGAATTCACGGACTCACATGAATCCATGGATGGATTTCAAGAGATCTGTGAGCTACTGATGTTATATGTAAAGTGTAGGTGTGTGTATACATACATGATTCTAAAAAGGGGTCTCAGGCCCCAGAAAGGTTAAGAACAATGAGCTCAGTCTAGTTGCTGTTATAATCTCCTAGTTATTCTTCCTGCTTCTAGTCTCACCCTTCTGGCCTATCCTCCATCCTGCTTCCATAATGTCTTTCCAGTGTATAAATCCAATCATGGCCCTGTTATACAAATGTTATAATATCTTACCATTTTAAGATAAAACACAAACTAATTTGCAAGACCTTTCATGATCTGGTTCCTGCTGACTTCTGCAGCCTTTTGTATACCAATTTTCTTTCCTCCTTACATCCCAACTCCAACTCATGATAAAATTTTAATACTTAAATTGTCCCTAATGTCCTGTTGTTCTATTTCTTTACCTTTGCTCATATTGCTTTCTTTGCCTGGATGCTCTTCTTCACAAAGCCTTTCCTGTGTGTTCCCTTTGCCTCCAAGCCCATTAGACCATCCAGCCCAGGTAAAATTGACCACTTCTTCCTCAACACCCATAGTACATTATACAGAACTTTATCATAATCCCTATATTCCTTCATGCTACTTATTTGAGTTTACAGGTCAACTCATGTTCTGAACTGTGTATTCTCTGAGGGCAGGGACAGCATCTTGTTTTGGTCCCTTCCAGCAAATGGCACAGTGCTTGGCCCCTCAGGCTACTCCATAACTGTTAATTGAATGACTTTAAAGGGAATACCAGTCTGGATGTTTTATCACCATTGACTCCCTTTCATGTATATAAAAAAAAAAAATGGAAAGAGGGATGGAAAGAGAAAGAACATCTCAGATAAAATCAGTAGAATGTGACTGGAAAAATTTGCTAGGTATAAACAGAATCTTATAATATCAAAACCTCCTTGCAAAGGCCAAGAATTCTAAAATAATGTGAAACAAAGGAGATGATAGAGAAATTTTCAACTTTTGCTGGGAGCTCAACATAACTTTCTCTTGCCTTCATTCAAATATTAATTTTATAAGATTTATTTCTCATATCCTTTGAGTAATATTAAAATATGTATGAGCTTGAGGCCCATACTAGAAAGTAGAATCAAGACACCAGTGTTTTGAGTTTACAAATCAACTAATTGAAGATTAGAGAACAGAAAAGAGGAATAAAACAAGCAGCTTCTGTATTTAAGGTATAAAAATAAATCTGATTCAAAGATTCTGACATATTGCAGGCAAGATCCCAACTTCATCAAAATTCCTTTACATATAAATCTTGAAAAATAATGTGGACTCCTCAAGAATATGTATCATGTTGCATTTGTGTATGGTGAAATGTTGAAGGCAGGAAGGAAAAATGGAGAGAGATGAAAGAAAATATGCCATATATGTACCTGAAGGGGGGAGTGGAGAATTTCTAAAAACTACACTAAGTTCTTGAAAAGGAAGTTTCCTACTTGCTTCAGTGAAATAACAATCTAACATAAAGAAGGCATTATCATTGCATCATGCAAATATTGACTGACTTAGCTAATCAGGGCTGTATATCCACAGCCTCTTTTTTCCCTGGAGTCTGCAGAGACAGCTTTGTGTACTCTGTAGTCTCTTGTGCCTGAGCCAACAACTGATAGAGTAGTAGATCAAAGCCCTGATACACAGATGCCAAGCAATTTGGTATTAAACAAGCGATAAGAGTACAAAAGGGGTCTCAATGTACTTTCACCACAATTCGAACAGCAAATAGTTAATTAGGTTGATAACAGATGTCAACATTTCATGTGATGTCATGGTTCTACAAGGTATAAACTTCTCCTGCCCCGAGATGGAAACTTAAATTATTTTATTTTTTAAAAGAAGGAAAGATGAATTCCATTTCCTATTTATGATTTTTCTCATCTGAAGCATTTGGTTAAACATAGTTTTAATTATTTCTTTAAGGCTTTTTTACAAAGGGAGAGAATATAATTTTTATCTGCATAATTTAAGTGAGGTGTTTAAAAGGTATTATGATGAGCCAGTAAAGTTTGCATTCAATACAAATAATCAAGGCCCGAATTCATCAAGGATTATGGAGATGATGTTATTTCCAGATTTTTTTGAGGTTTCTTAGGTGTGTGATTTATAAATTATCTTACCCACTCACTCTAAAAAAAACAAAAAATGGTGTCATGAAATATAAAACACATATCTTCATGATATTTTTTATCTAAATGAGAACTACCAACTATCTAGTTATCTTAAACTAAAAATCAAATATTTAAACTAAATAAAACATCAGGAAAACTGAATACATTTAAATGTTTTTCTATGTAAGCATCATATAAACAGGTCAAAGGTATGAAATGCTCTAAAGTATATTTCTTTAGCTAAGAAATATATAAAGGTTATTAGAGAGATCATATATATTCCCAAGTCGCCAGTATCAAGTGTGAGGTAAATAGTAAAAGCCTCCCCAATGCCAAATGGATTACTAAACTCTTGAAGCAAAGTTTAAAAATTACATTATTTGTGGTGCCAAAACAAAATGAAACAAAAAACAAACAAACAAAAAAAATCAAAACCTCCACAGTTAGATCATGTTAGAGAAGAATAAAATAAACATTAGAGAGATCATAGAATTGCTGGAACTTCACCAAGTAAGTGAAGTGTCACTAACTTTAGTTGGAACAACCACATAGTAAATCTCTGGAATACTACTTCCCTTTTCCAGATTTTATAATGAAATCAATGTATATTAACAGTGCCATCTACTGCTTGGCAGTAACACTACAGCGCCCCAAAGTGACCCAATGAATCCAAGGTAGTTATTTTAATTTTCATCAAGGACATCATCATTGGAACTGGTCCGTGGTGCTATTCTGAGTGCACTATGTAATATGTTATATAGTCATTGACTAACCACTTTCTTTCTTTCTTTTCGTCTTTTTTTTTTTTTTTTTTTTTTTTTTTTGCGGTATGCGGGCCTCTCACTGTTGTGGCCTCTCCCATTGCGAAGCACAGGCTTCGGATGTGCAGGCTCAGCGGCCATGGTCGATGGGCCCAGCTGCTCCGCGGCATGTGGGATCCTCCCGGACTGGGGCACGAACCCGTGTCCCCTGCTTCGGCAGGCGGACTCTCAACCATTGCGCCACCAGGGAAGCCCTTTCTTTCCTTCTTTTAAAGCCAGATGTGCTTCCAAATAGTGATTAATGGGAACAACAGTGTAGTGAAAAAATATTACAGTAAAGGTCAGGAGAGCTCAGTTCTTGTTCTTCTTGTTCCACCATTGTATGACTTCATTTTCTGGTTAGCCTTCACAATCCTGCCTGGAATAATGTTAGCGAGGTGATCTTGAGGATTCCTTTCCTTCAGGAAAATAAATACATCATGTGGGCTCCTGTATGAAGGCATCTGAATTCTCTTCAAAACACTTTCCAAATACTTTTCAAACTTACTGAGATTTCTTTACTTGAGAATAGAAATGGTTATTTTAAGGCTCTCTAACATGCAAATAAAATTATTTTGATGAAAACTAAAATATATAGGCAACCAACTTATTTAATCTAGAGAACTCCAGTATCTGGGTAATTTAGTAAATATTTCTATTTGTTTATGGTCTTGTAGATAGATCCCAAACCCAATGAGAATGGACAAACTACTCCACTCCATTAAATTTACATCTTAAAAATTTTTTGAACTTCATGGCATCATGTACCTCCTGATGTGATGCACTGAGAAGAACACAATATTACTGAATATAGTATTCCTCCCAAAGAGACATAGCCTGAATCTAATCATGAGGAAACATCAGAAAAAATAGATTAAAAGACTTCGTACAAAAAAAATTGTCCTGTAATTTTTGAAAATGTCAAAGCCATACAAGGCAAAGAAAGGACTATTCTAGGTTCAAAGAGACTAAAGGACATGATAACTAAGTGCAATGTGTGATCCTGGATTAGGTACTGGAGGAGGGGAAAAATCGACATAGAAAATATTATTGGACGATCGGCAAAATTTAAATATGGGCTATTTATTAGATCATAGTATTGAATAAAAGCTAACTCTCTTGAATTTGATAACTCTATTGTGGTTATGTAAGAAAACATCATTGTACTTGGAAATTATTTCTGAAGGAAATTCTCAACTAATGCAAATATTTCAAAACAATTATAAATATATACACATATATATGTATATATATAGATGTATGAATGGTGAAGCAAATGAGGCAAAATGTTAACAATTGGAGAATCTGAGTGAAGGGCAAACAGGAGTCATCTGGTACTATTCTTGCAACTTTTCTGTAAGTTTTAAATTATTTCAAAATAAAAAAGTAAAAAAAGAAATAATGGCAGGTACATTTTAAAACATAAATTTTAAAGCCTGAAGAGACTGAAGAAAACCATTTAGCCCAAGCATTTTACTTTATCTATTAGGAAATTGTAGCCTAAAGTGCTGAGGAGAACATAAGATCCCAGAAGCAATGAAAGAACTCCTATCTCCTGACTCCCCATCCAGTATCCTTTCAGCAAACCACACTGACTCTAAAAAGATAGCACATCACAGGTGCAAAAGTGCCATTTCAACAACATAAGACATTACTGCCCAAACCTCCCAAGTTCCTCATAGTACAAACAATTCATCCTCAGATACTGTGTGCCAGCAGCTTGCTGGGCATGAGGAGATGGTAATGAAAAAAACTGGTGCTTACCTTAGGGAGCTCAGACGGTGGGGGAGGTCACTGTGCAGACACAACCCAAACTGTGGCCTTTGATGTTATTTTAAGCCTGAAATTACATGTAAAGGGGTCAACTCTTGGGTTAAAAAAACAATTATAGGTATTTTCTGTAGATAGTGCGTTCTGTTGGTTTTTATGTCTTTTGTTACATGATAAAAGATGATAGAGTCAAAAGTACAAATGCTGGGGCTCTTAGAATTCAACATTAACACCCCTCTCCAGACTATAGGTTTTCTTACACTGTACAATCAAAGCTCGTTAGAAGATAAGATGAATGAGTCTATTTTCTACATTAAAGTGCCAGCAGTTACACAGAAAGAAAAGAGAGAAGGGAGAAAGAAAGAGGGGGAAAAAAACCACATCAGGAAATAAGGGAAAAGTCTGAGAGTTTTTTTAAGTAATCCACATGCTTTAATTTTTAAAAAGTGAACTGTAAATAAATTGGTAAAATCCTTTTTAATGTGTGAATCCGTCATTCTTTTTGTCTATACCATAATACCATATGTATTTATGTTACCTATCACAGCCTCTCATGAAGTCTCAGTTGTTACTTTCATATTAGTTTATCCATTTGAAGGGCAATAAGTAACTGTTAAAGGAAAATGACTGTTTTCATAATGCTCAAATGTCTGATTAATGTAGTCAGAATTCTGTCAATCAACCAAAGTTTCATCTATATTTGTTTCAGCAGCACTAATGTTCAAAGCCAACTAATTCCAAACAATTTGAACGATAACACCCCAGCCAAGTGATTTTTTTCCTCCTGAAATGGCTAAAACTTTAATCAATGTATAAATCAAAAAATGGAAAAGCAGTAGACTGGATCATACCCATGTTTCCACCTGCTGGGGGTCAGCTTATAATCTAGAAGTGTGTGCTATGTTACAGACCTGCCTCTTGGTGCCCCACAGGGCTCTAACACCACAACTCCATTTCACATTCTTTGAGGACTTTCCATCTGTATTTAAACCTGAATAATAACAGAGACGACAGTGCTAGGTAGAATTCCTGGAAGCATCAAGTTATCACTTCGTGAGTATCTACTGAAAGCTGTGTAGAAATGGGAGAGGCAGGATAACATATGGTCAAGAGAGTGGACAGTGGATCAGACCACTTTGTGCTGAGTCCTGGCTCTGCTATCAACTCATCTCTCCATGTCTCAGTTTCCTCATCTGGAAAGTGGGGTAATAAGGTGACCTAAATCACGAGTCTGGGGCAGAAGCTGCTCAATAACTGTCAGCTATTACTATGCAAACTTTACTAACAATTAAAATTTTCTTTTTCACATGTTTTACAAGACTCACGCACCCAATGCTTCTTAAAGTAAGATCAATGGACCTTTTGCATCGAGCACTTGCATTCGTTAAAACACAGATTCCTGGGCCTTAACCCCAGGCTGAATAAGAATCTTGGGTCGGGGGCAAGGAGATATAGGGCCCTGGACACTGCATTTAACATTTCACTCAGGAGTTGGAGAACCAGAATGTTATTCACTTATACATGTTTTGCTTATTTTGCTCATTTATAATTTTAATTCACTGCCTCACAAACCATAAAGCATAATGATAAGAAGACAAAATGTAAATAAACCATCCTTGCCAAAGAATATATGTAGTGTACCCAAACCTAAAAAATGGTGCCCTGGCTGGCCAATATTTAGATGATAGACTGGTTAAAAAAAAATCAGATAAATCTGTTTCTGTGGAGTTCTGCACCGGGCTATATTAATAGTTGGTGTTTACTGCCCAAGATGAAATTCTTCCTCAAAGTAGTTGCGTGCTGCCTGCAAAGTAGCAAAGCTACTCTAAGGAATGTGACGCTGCCAGTCCCCACCAGAAAGTAACAGAGTTACATGAACTACAGAAACCCAGAAGCCTGGTCTCTGGCTCCTCGGGGGCACATTTCATGTATCTTGCAAATAGGGTCCATTCGTTCATTCATTGAGTAAGTGTTTCTTGAGCATCACCTGTATGTGAGGTACAAGTCTTACAGATGGTGGATTCCTAAATTTTTTGGTCCAGCCCTTCTGTCACCATGTTTGTAAATTCAACTTCAGTTCTATATGAGAAGTTTGGGGGCGTAGGGAGGCGGTGAGTAGAACAGTAGATAGTATATTATAAAAGAAAGCATTTGCAGAACTGAAATCCAGATCTGTTGTAATAACATGTACTCTCTGGTGGGTTCTCATCCTTTCTCCTTAACTGTGAAAGAAAGAGAACAGAGATACCTGGTGCTACATGGAGGGTACACACCTGCAACTTCAGAGAGGATATAGTGGGATTCTGCTGCTAGCATCCGTGGGCAGGAATGAGGACAGAACTCCAACGGGAATGTGTATCATGTCTGTCCTTTCCACATTTTGACCGGATTCTCCTGCTGGATTTCCCCCATTCAAACATGGACTCATGAGACCATTCTTGTTAGTCAGAAATAATAGTCTATCCAGCCCCAAATTCTGACTCTGACAGTGGCACCAAGGGATGTTTGGAGGGACATCTGATATTGACCTGGTATAGACCCCAAGTACTCTAAGTTCTTGTTAAGGGCAAGTTTAACTTGTTTTTAGAGAATAGTTTGCTCAGTCTACAAGAAACAAACAATATCAGGCTTTGACTGCTTGCTTGTGATTTTCCCTAGGTAAACTCATTTGTCTAAGCTTAGAGTGCATTGTCTTTGTTCCTTCAAAAACACGAAACTGTGGTGGTTTCTTTGAAAGGATGATTTAGATTCCATTTACCACAAACATTAAGTACTTTTCCTATCTACTTTTTTCAGCTGTATTTTTAGCTGTCACCACAAATCACCAGTGTTGCCCAAAACACTGATGTGCCTTCCCATAAAAAACAGAAACCACAGTCCAGATAACTTAAGGTTCATGAATTTCAGAAAACACATTGGAGAGGTGACATTTCCCTCCTGTCTCAATTTCTGAACTCTTCTGACAAATTTGCTCTGGAATTAATAGCAAAATTCCAGAAGGGTATGCTGCACTAACTCTTGTTGGAAATAAGAGGGTTAAAGATTATGTAAGAAAAGCCAGTCTCCGTATTTAGTTATCACATAATTCTGTCAGGGGGTATTTATAATGCAGACCATGAGCTTTGAATTAAGCTCATGGTTTTTTTTTACCCCTTCCAAATTCATAGGTTAGTCTTTATCTGACATCCATTTCATGCTTTCTTCTGTAAAAACTGGCAGCCAGTGCTTACTCTCATCACCATGTGGTGTGTCACAGAATCATTGCTTGACACATGGCAGCTTCAGCTGTATTTGTTCCTCTTGTCTCATTATTCTTTCAGGGATAGATTTCACCTTCATTTCACCATCTCAGTTTGCTCATTTCTTTATTAACAACACTAAGGCATTTAGTCAGATCATGATTCATAGCAGGCTATCTTGTTTTGCGAAAAGAGTATAGGAGAACAGTAGGATTTTAGAGATAAGCCAATAAAATTATAGAATTGAATTTCTACAGTTTAAAAGTGTTATTCTCTTTTTATTAACAAAATGAGATTTTCTAAAATTTATATTTGAAAAATAAAAGAAGTTGACAATTTAATTAACCTATTAGAGATATGATTAAGATCCTTCACCAACAAACTGGTGGGAATCTTCACACAGAAGGGGTCTTCCTTCACCTGTCTAGGAAGACATGACCTAGAGACTGTCTCTATCGTTATTAGCTGATCATTAGCTGATCATTGCCAGTGTGGAGAATATAACTGACTTGCTCATGCAAGTCACCATCTTCCCCCGTATTCAATGGTCAAATCATACCCATTTGCTTGGAGCCCAACTAAAACCCTTCTTTTCCATGAAACCTCCCTTGATTATCCCAAGCAACATGCCTTCTCCCTCCTTTGTAGTCAGATTTATTGGCACCTATTAGCAAAGTGTTCCCAGACTTGGTAAAGGCCTGCAAGAGACCAACATCTAAGAATCTGTGAGGAATCTTTCCAGGGAGAAAGATGGCAGCAGAGAGGTCCCCACTCTCAGCAAAACTGCCTCAAAATATGCCATCATTTTAGATCCTAGGAGTCAAGCCTCCACTATGGAGAACAGAGAACTGTGGTACTGGGCATATTCATAAGGCACACATTTCTGAACCCACAATAACCATGGTTTAGCTATGGATCTACATAGCTGACTTGGTTTCTTTTGCTCTCTTCCAGCCTGTCAAAGATAGCTCTTTTTCTGGTCTACTTGGAAATCTTACTTTCTCCCTTATCATATCCCTCCCCCATTTCATGTACAAGGAGGAAACAAAGAAAGGGCTCCAGCACCTATTCCTCCTCTCCTGATCCACAAAGAGGTCAAGGGTATTTTGTCATGTCCTGGCAGAGCACTGACTGATAGAAGGAACCTGGTCCTTCATACCTTCATGTATTTTTCTGTTGGGGACTGGATACAATAGGGGCATGCCCCACAGACTGTGAAAACAATGGGGAAAAAATGTGAAAATGTCACCCGTAAGTACCCCAAGGAGCTGTAAGATCTCTGCTTTAACCTATTTCTATTCTTATTCAAAAACACTTGATGTTTCTCAGTTATACCTCAAAGGAAATGCGACAGTCAACCGCCCTGAACCAGTTCCAGCCTAACTGCAAGAGCAGCGCCTGGAAGAGGAAACCTAGAAGTGTTCAAAAGGTGCCTTTTCTTCATTACCATGCTAAGATCTCCACCCAAAGTGGGGACTTGCACCTTGCTAGGCGCAATTAGTACCGTGTGCAAAGGAGCCTGAGGGACTGCGCATGCCCCAGCTGTTCTTGGAAATCTCCATACCTTTCCCCAGTTTCTGATGATACACCTGCCTCTTACCCCTTAAAAGTCCCCCACTTTCCTCCCTTTGGGGAAAAGGTGTCTTTAGAGCACAAGCTCTCCCTTCTCCATTCCTTGATCAACGAATAAAGTTTCTCCTCTGCTTTGCTGAACCTGGTCTTATTCAATTGACCTTAACAGCACCAGGCAAGGGAAGGACCCAGTTGGAGTCCACTGGATCCAAGAGAGTCAGTAACAAAAAGAGTGACAGAAACTGAGGTTTCCTAGCCTGGGGTATGGAAGATCAAAGAGTAATTGAAACATAAATTTTAAATATTAAAAACTACATTTAGATCATTATTCTCCATCAATATTAAAGCTAGATCAAAATGAAATAAGTTGAAACAGTGGAATAAGAAATTAAAGAAGTAATTTTCATAACTGGAATAGAAATAAATTACCCAAGAAGGTAGAACAACCTTCATTGTTGGTGTTCAACAGGGTGAGTTTTCATCTGCTGGAAACAGTTTAAATAGAGCAATGTGCATGACAAAATTTTGAGATTAAAACCTATGATTCTCTGATGACAGACTAATCAGAACTTTAATATCTAGTTCAACATATCATGCTCACGACATCAATTCTAAAGCTGAGATTAGAAATAAAAGCATAATTACTTCCCTGCCAAATGAAGTCAGTCTGTATATCAAAGTTATGGCTTTGACGTAAATGGGAGTGTCAACTGATTCTATCTTTATTAAGTTGAACACTAGTACCTTCTATTACCTGTTACCTAGTACCTCTATTTTTATTCTTTATACAGGATAGAAAGCAAAGGAGAATGTTTTTAAATACATTGATGTGAAGTCCTTTTGGACATCAATCAAATACCATTTTCAAATAAAAATGAAATTTATTGTAGCATGGTCTTAATAAGCATATTTTATGAAATGTAAGGAGTAAATCAGTATAGGAAAGAAATGATGGTTGCCATAAAACTAGTGTACAAAAAGTGCCAACTAATGGCTTCTGAATAAGTTTGGCCAACAAGTATATCTGACACTTTAAAAATGTACATCATTATGAGTTAGCAACTAGTTTATCTTAAAGTCCCTGACATTTATTATTTTTATTTCCTTCTGGCTACATAAGTAATAAGGCATATTGTTAAACTTGGAGAATAGAAGAAAGTATAACAAATAAAATAAAAATCACCCATATTCCTATTACCCAGAGGTAACTACTGTTAGCATTTTGGAGTCAATTTCCTCCCAGTCTTTGAGATCATGTTTCATCAGCAGGTGTTTTTTTCCTTTTAAAATCTCATTCCTCTTTTTCTCCCATGGGATAAACAACCATAGCATTACACTTCCTTTCAAAACATTATTTTTAATATCTGCAAGATGTTTTATCAAAGGCATGCACTGCAAGATATTTAACCTTTCATTATTACTGGAGATTTTAGTCAGTCCTAATCCTAATCAAGACTCAGGAGACAGAAGCCTCTGTTAGGCAAAAAGGCATTTGATACAGGGAATTAGGAGCCTGTAAAACTGTATAGATTTGAAAGAGTGGACTCTAGCCTGGATCCCAGGAATGATTCCTAGAACACCACCAATGCATGTGGGAAAGCAGGAGACCCCCTGCTGGGACTGCTGACTTCACACTGCCCTGGCTGTGATTGAGGAAGCAGGACTATTGCCACCAGTGCCACAGCCTCTCTTGATGCTCCCCAAATGATTGATGGACACTGGGTTCTTCTTCAGGAAAACCCGGTGTTTCCACCACCATGTTTGCCAAAAACAAAAACAAAAAACCAAAAAAACAAGCAACAACAACAAAACCCTGGGTCAACAGGAAAATGAACTCTGCTTCACTCTCACTCTCTATATATCATGTGAGTGCATCTACCTGATTTGCATGTGGATCCTATATGTAAGGAATGCTAGGCTGTGTTGATTTTAGCTTTCCAGGCCCTGCAGAGCAGAAGGGCCAACAAAAATAAGCTTGGAAGGACACTGAGCCTTAATCCACCACATCAACCACGATTTTTGTCAATAAGGTGGTGAGGAATATCTTTGACATCAACCTTTATCTGAATCACAGTTTGCCTCCTTAGGGTAGATTCCTGGAAATGAAATTACTAAGCCAAAGAATAGAAACTTTTTAGACTCTTGATAATATATATTGTCAAACTGATTTCCAGAAAAGTCCTATCACTATACAAGATGTGAAAGTGCCTGTCTCACCGTACCTTTTTTTTTTTAAGTGAAAGCGAGTTTATTTAAAGAGATACACATTCCATAGACAGAATGCGGACCATTTCAGAAAGTGACAGTGGCCCCTGTCTCTCCGTACCTTTACCAATATTGACTATTGAGTCTCTTTTTAAAATCTTCAAGATCACTATCAGTGGTGGAAATCTCCTCATGACAATCTGGTCATCCCTGTGTTAATAAGAAAAACTGAGAATATCCCTAGACTGACCAAGAGATTTATAAGATTATATCCATCCCTAAAGATCCATTACAAATGAAATTCTCCACAGTAAAGGGCTATTCACATTGTTTGCCTTCAGGAGAGGTACATCACAGAGAGCCTGTGCAGGGCCTCTGAAGTAGGAGCACCCCAGTGTGGGATGGCAGCAGGATGGCTCTGCAGGAACGATAACTGCTGAGGTAAAAGGCAAGCGTAGATATTTGAAGCTGTTTTCCCTGCTAGAAACAAATGGCAGTGCCCAGGTGTCAACTGGGGCTTCTTCTTTATCCATCCACCTGTAATTTCCATCAGCACTTCTAAGTCACACCTATTAGGCAAACAATCGAAATAAAAAGTCTCTTTCTAACCAAACACTTCACAGCAAATCCCTCTTGTTGTCCCAGTTCTATTCAGACTGTCGCCCTGAAGCCCTTTCTATATATAAATTCTGTAGCTGGGCTCTTGGAACCCATGTTACCACTTCTACCCCTTTCACAGTAAGAGTGAAAAAGGAGATGTGAAAAAGATTCCTTAAAGAACCCACATCTCCAGCCCTGGGTGGGTTCCAATAGCAGTAAATATATGCAGTGCAGAGAACTAACACCATTATCCTGAAAAACGATAATTATCATTTCTAGGTAGGGTGGGTTCATTTCGTTTCATGAAAGCCCCTCAGGTGCGCTTGATCACTCTCTCTCTCACCTTTCTCTTGGTGTCCAGACCCTATTCTCCTCTTACTAATCATTGGCTAATCCCCTCTCTTATATATCTGCCTCTGGATCAATCAGAGGCCACTCCTTCCCAAAGGAAGGTCTACCACTGCTTCTGAGCTGAGAGCTTGTGGGGAGTCTATTCAGGTAGAACAGTGATTCTCAAAGTGTGGCCCTGGACCAGCAGCTGTGGCATCTGGGAACTTGTTAAAAAAGCAAATTCTCTGCCCCACAGCAGATCCACTGAATCAGAAGCTAGTTGTGGCCCAGCTCTCTGTGTTTTAACAAGCCGTCCAGGTAATTCTTATGCATCCCAAAGTTTGAGAACTACTGGGCTAGAAGATATTGGGGTGGGTGGCACTGTACAGGTGCACATGGTACAGTATCTCAGGGGGAAATAATTTAGCTTGGATTATATGATCAGGGAAATGGGCCCAGGGAAAGTCATCTTAAAAGATAAGAATAACATGCAGCAAATTACATGGCTCTGTGGACTTCAGGTTCAGCACATTCTTCTCACCACAAAAGTTAAAAAGATTTTGACATTCAAGAGCCAATGCCAGTAGCAGTGCAAAAAGGGGAACAGAGTTCAGAATAAAATGTTAATGTGGAGTTCCATTTTTTAAATTTGTAAAAGGAGATGGTACTGGGATTTTTAAGGGACAGTAGAAGCTGTCTTTAATGCTTTAACTACTGTCTGGTGTGGTAGAAAGAGCCCCAGATTGGGAACAGAGGACTGAAGTTCAAGTCTCAGCTTTTCTGGTTGGTTATTTTATGACCTTGGGCAAGTCAGGACCTCAGTTTCTTCATTTATAAAATGAGTAGTAATTACGTCTTCTCCATGGTCACATCCAGTTCTAGAAATACTCTACCATCCTATGACACTCTTTGAAATGGACCTAAAACTACCCTGATGGTTCCCTCTACCCTTGAGATTTTGTGGTTTTAAATAGGGGATGGAGCGCATCACGTGGACATCAGGGCAAGGACTGTATGAAGACATGTGTGAAGCCATGACTTTTGTGTGAAGTCATGACTCTCAGAAAGGAACATTTTTAGGAGACAAGACAAGGTGGTATTAGGAAAGGAGCGACTGGGGATAACCTGGGTTATTAGGCAAGTCTGGGCAGGGCCCAAAGAAGAGACAAAAAGGAAATTGCAGACAGAAGGAATCCCAGTCTAGGCTTTACATCTAGAGCTTCAACTCACTAGTGACTAAGCCTGGGTGAAGATGCCCTCAAGCAAAGCTCAAGGCACCAGCAGAAGGTGGAAAGAGCAACAGAGCTAAGGGAAAAAACACAAAAAATCAAGCATTAACTATTTCAGTCCTAGCAAAGCAAATGGCTTCCTGCTGAGGAACTCTGAACAAGTCACATGTTCCCTGAGCCCATGTTTCTTCGTGTCAAAAAATGGGAAGTCAAGGTCAAAAGGAGATGACAGAGCTGAAGTTTCTAGCATGGTTCTTGGCACAAAGTATGCCCTTTCCCTGCTTCCCAACCAACCCTATAAAAAAGTGACCTGTCCAAAGCCATAGGCAGAACCAGTACCCAATGCCAGCCTCAGGACTCAGAGAACTCCTCTCCAACAGCACCAGCCTACACCCATCTTACCTTCCTTCCCATTATCCACTTGACTCAAAACATCAACTGTATGTGATCCCTGTTTTTGTATAGAAACAAAAAGCACACACATAAATTCAACCTTCTTGGTACCATATAAAAGAGAAATGCATACATTGGCTTTTCCCAGTATCAACCTGGCTCCTTAAGGAAAAATTCATATGCCTAATTTTCATCATTCTCCATTGTAGGAAGAAATAAATTTTATTAGTGTTTATTGCTTACGTCAAGGTTTGAGATGACTTTTTAAAGGCTGAATTTTCTCCGAGGAGTTTGCCTGGATTAGGAATTCTAAAAAGTTGTTATGCATTTATTTTAATCTCTTGCCTGAGAGAATAATTTCTGCAGAGATAAAAGCGTAAGTGAAAAGCAGCTATTGTGTATGCACAGTAGCATATTTTCTTTTCTTCTCTTTCTTTTTTTTTTTTTTTTTTTTTTTTTGTGGTACGCGGGCCTCTCACTGTTGTGGCCTCTCCCGTTGCAGAGCACAGGCTCCGGACGCGCAGGCTCAGCGGCCATGGCTCACGGGCCCAGCTGCTCTGTGGCATGTGGGATATTCCCGGACTGGGACACGAACCCATGTCCCCTGCATCGGCAGGTGGACTCTCAACCACTGCGCCACCAGGGAAGCCCCACAGTAGCATATTTTTAAACCCTGTCCTATTTAGAAAGAGAGGATAACAACAAAATGTGCCCTAACAATCAAGGTCCATACTTAAAATTACTGTGAGTTACACTGTTAAATCAATGCATGCTGGGTGAAAACTTTTCTCCTCATGTGTGTACAATTTTACAGGTTCCTCGACTACAGAGCAAAATGCACAGGTACTGTGAGGCTTCTTAAGTCTATAATTCTTTAATAGCTTTTGCTTTTAATGTTTCCCTCCCCATTTGTTCACTAAATGGTTCATTTTACATTGAAAGTCAAATATGATTGAGCAAGAAAGCACTGACTCAGTATTCTTTCTTAAAGGGTTAATGACCAATAGGCAGCAAGTTGAAATTAAAGTAGGTGAGATGGAAGAGAAGGAGGTGCTGGTCTGTACCTTAAAAATGGCTTCCATTTTGGGGAATATTAATTGACTTGTGACTGGTAAACTCTGAACCAAAATCAATATTAATATTTAATGTTGGAAAACAGACCCTGGCAAGGGAGGCGTAATATCTTTCTAGTCTCTATCTTAAGGGGGTCAAGGGGACCTGGGAGAGGTTCAATATTGAGCAACAAAGATGATTTAAGCATAGAATAAAAGGAAGAGCCCCCAAAGGCTTTATAATGAAGATGGAGATCCAATGTTCCTGTTTCTACCTAGGAAAGGAAATTGCATGGCCCAGAGCTAACATGATACTTCCTAAACTTGGTTGGAAAACTAGCTAAATTAAATCTGATGCAAGAAAAGGAAAGAATAGTCAAGGTATGGAGGTGAGGTAGAAAAAAGAGAGCTAGAGATTCCTATTGGAAAAAGAGGTGCTGTCAAGGTTTTCAAACAGGAGAGATGTTCATCTTTAAACTGCACACACTTCCCCACCTGCTGAATGGAATTTTCATAATCATGACAAACATTTCCACAGATGCCTGTAAATACAGCATATCTGTAAAATGATGTCTTGACAAATCAAACACCTAAAGGGGTTTCTCTTCTCAGAGATCTAGGGAGAATGCTTCTTGGTGTATCTTCTTGGAATGTCTAGGTATAACCAATCCAGAGCCACAGGTGTCTGAGAGTTGAGGAAGCTTCAAGAAGCAGGCTGAGTGCCTTTGCAAAGGCAGCTGTGATGACTTGCATCCTTCAGGGGCCTGCTTACCCACCAGGCCAGACAAATCCTTAAGGAGACAGACACACGTTCATTGTTGGAGGAAGGGGAAGAAATCCCTCAAGGCAGAAATGGGGAGTTTGAGCTTTGTGTTCCATTAAGATACTTATCTGTAAACTCTGAGAACTGAAACGAGATTGCTTTTGCTTTACTCTCCTTACTCTTTAGTCAGAGTTTATTTAAAGAAAAAGAAAATTAACTAGATAATTCAAGAGAAGCAATCTGCCTGTCAACATTCTTCAAATGCAGACCAGTGCTATTGTTTTCTTATGCCCAGTTAAATCTAAGAATCCCATCTATAAATTGGGAATTTAGGATTGACATATACACACTACTATATTTAAAATAGATAACCAATAAGGATCTACTGTATAGCACAGGGAACTCTGCTCAATATTCTATAATAACCTAAATGGGAAAAGAATTAGAAAAAGAATAGGTATATGTAGATACATAACTGAATCACTATGCTGTACACCTGAAACTAACACAACATTGTAAATCAACTATACTCCAATATAAAATAAAAATTAAAAAAAAAAAAGAAGCCCCATCTGTGTGTTCAACATGGTACATGTTTTGCAACCCAAGATGTATTGTGGGAATGAATGAATCTACCAAGCAGGCCTTGGGAATTGGAACATAGTAGACAAAGTTATGATCTCAGGGCCACCCTTAGTTCTATTCTTGTCTTTGGTTCTGTCTTTATACCTATCCTTGCATTAAAGGCTCTCTCCCTGGCTTTTGCCCCCTCTTGCCTGGGCAGGGAAAAGACGCCAGAGAGTGGCCTACATGCAGAGGCAGGGCCAAAACCAAAGCTGAGCTCCAGGGGCAGTGCGACTAAAGAAGAGGAAGGGAATTCTCTTGGTGCAGCTGCAGGAGCAGTGGATTAAATCCCCGCAATTGGCTTGGTAAACACTGCATCTGTGGAATATCTGAATAGATAAGGAATGTTCCCACAATGAGGCTATGGCTATTGGGGGCAACTGTGGACTTTGGAGTTTTTAGTGTCTGTTTTCATTTTTGGGTTTGTTTATTGCTTTGGTTGCTCTCTTCTTTTTTGTTTTCCCTCTTTTTTATTTTCTTTTTTGTGAGTGTGTCTTTCTTTGTGTGTTTTTGTCTGTTTAGTTTTGCTTTTACCATTTGTCTTGGGGTTTTGTTTATCTGTTTGTTTTTTCTTTTTCTTTTTTCTTCCTTTTCCTCCATGCTGTGAGCCTTGCGGGGTCTTGGTGCTCTGGCCAGGGGTCGGGCCTGAGCCTCTGAGGTGGGAGAGCTGAGTACAGGATGTTGGACCACCAGAGAACTCCTAACCACATGGAATATTAATCAGTGAGAGCTCTCCCAAAAGTCTCCATTTCAACACCAAGACCTGGACCCACCCAACAGCCAGCAAGCTGCAGTGCTGGATGCCTCACACCAAACAACTAGAAAGACAGGAACACAACCCCACCCATTACCAGACAGGCTGCCTAAAGTAATACTGAGCTCCCAGACACCCCAAAACACACCACCAGACACAGGCACCAGTCCCCCTCACCAGGATGCTTACACAAGCCAATGGACCAACCTCACCCACTGGGGGCAGACACGAGAAGTAAGAGGAACTACAACCCTGAAGCCCACTGAAAGGAGACAACAAACACAGTAAGTTAAACAAAATGAGAAGACAGAGAAATATGCAGCAGATGAAGGAGCAAAGTAAAAACCCACCAGACCAAACAAATGAAGAGGAAATAGGCAGTCTACCTGAAAAAGAATTCAGAGTAATGATAATTAAGATGATCCAAAATCTCGGAAATAGAATGGAGAAAATACAAGAAACTTTTAACAAGGACATAGAAGAACTAAAGAGCAAACAAACAGAGATGAACAACACAATAACTGAAATTAAAAATACTCTAGAAGAGGGCTTCCCTGTTGGTGCAGTGGTTGAGAGTCCACCTGCAGATGCAGGGGACATGGGTTCGTGCCCCAGTCCGGGAAGATCCCACATGCCACAGAGTGGCTAGGCCCGTGAGCCACGGCTGCTGAGCCTGCACGTCCGGAGCCTGTGCTCCGCAACGGGAGAGGCCACAAGAGTGAGAGGCCCGTGTACCGCAAAAAAAAAAAAAAAACAACAACAACTCTAGAAGAAATCAATAGCAGAATAACTGAGGCAGAAGAATGGATAAGTGAGCTGGGAGATAGGATGCTGGAAATAACTGCCACAGAGCAGAATAAAGAAAAAGAATGAAAAGAACTGACATAGTTTCAGAGACCACTGGGACAGCATTAAACACATAAACATTCCAATTATAGGGGTATCAGCAGATGAAGAGAAAGAGAAAGGGTCTGAGAAAGTATCTGAAGAGATTATAGTCAAAATCTTCCCTAAAGTGGGAAAGGAAATAGTCAATCAAGTCCAGGAAGCACAGGGTGTCCCATACAGGATAAACCCAAGAAGAAACATGCCAAGACACATATTAATCAAACTATCAAAAATTAAATACAAAGAAAAAATATTAAAAGCAGCAAGGGAAAAGCAACAAATAGTATACAAGGGAATCCCCATAAGGTTATCAGTGGATTTTTCAGCAGAAACTCTGCAGGCCAGAAGGGAGTGGCAGGATATATTTAAAGTGATGAAAGAGAAAAACCTACAACTAAGATTACCCAGCAAGGATCTCATTCAGATTTGATGGAGAAATCAAAAGTTTTACAGACAAGCAAAAGCTGGTGGTGCTGATTCAGCACCACCAAACCAGCTCAACAACAAATGCTAAAGGAACTTCTCTAGTGGGAAATACAAGAGAAGAAAAGGACCTACAAAAACAAACCCAAAACAATTAAGAAAATGGTAACAGGAACATACATATGGTTAATTACTTTAAATGTGAATGGATTAAATACTGCAACCAAAAGACACAGACTGACTGAATGGCTACAAAAACAAGACCCATATATATGTTGTCTACAAGAGACCCACTTCAGACCTAGGGACATATACAGACTCAAAGTGAAGAGATGGAAAAAGATATTCCATGCAAATGGAAATCAAAAGAAAGCTGGAGTAGCAATACTCATATCCGATAAAATAGACTTTAACATAAAGAATGTTACAAGAGACAAGGAAGGACACTACATAATGATCAAGGGATCAATCAAAGAAGATGATATAACAATTATAAATATATATGCACCCAACATAGGAGCACCTCAATACATAAGGCAAATACTAACAGTTATAAAAGGGGCAATTGACAGTAACAAAAAAATAGTAGGGGACTTTAACACCTCACTTATGCCAATGGACAGATCATCCAGACAGAAAATCAATAAAGAAACACAAGCTTTAAATGACACAACAGACCAGATAAATTTAATTGATATGTCACGCTGATACCAAAACCAGACAAAGATATAACAAAAAAAAAAGAAAATTACAGACCAATATCACTGATGAATACAGATGCAAAAATCCTCAACAAAATACTAGCAAACAGAATCCAACAACACATTAAAAGGATCATACACCATGATCAAGTGGGATTTATCCAAGGGATGCAAGGATTCTTCAATATACACAAATCAATCAAATGTGATACACCATATTAACAAACTGAGGAATAAAAACCATATGATCATCTCAAAAGGTGCAGAAAAAGCTTTTGACAAAATTCAACATCCAATTATGATAAAAACTCGCCAGAAAATGGGCATAGAGGGAAACTTCCTCATCATAATAAAGGCCATATATGACAAACCCACAGCAAACATCATTCTCAATGGTGAAAAACTGAAAGCATTTCCTCTAAGATCAGGAACAAGACAAGGATGTCCACTCTCACCACTGTTATTCAACATAGTTTTGGAAGTCCTAGCCATGCCAATCAGAGAAGAAAAAGAAATAAAAGGAATAAAAAT
>NC_041224.1:119338456-119345252 GCF_002837175.3 Physeter macrocephalus | reverse complement strand
GCAGGATACAAAATTAATGCACAGAAATCTCTTGCATTCCTATACACTAACAATGAAAGATCAGAAAGAGAAATTAAGGAAACAATCCCATTCACCATTGCAACAAAAAGAATAAAATACCTAGGAATAAACCTACCTAAGGAGGTAAAAGACGTGTACTCAGAAAAATATAAGACACTGATGAAAGAAATCAGAGATGACACAAAGAGATGGAGAGATATACCATGTTCTTGGATTGGAAGAATCAATATTGTGAAAATGACTATACTACTGAAAGCAATCTACAGTTTCAATGCAATCCCTATTAAATTACCAACGGCATTTTTCACAGAACTAGAGCAAAAAATCTTAAAATTTGTATGGAGATACAAAAGACCCTAAAGATCCAAAGCAATCATGAGAAGAAAAAGAAAAATGGAGCTGGAGGAATCAGACTCCCTGACTTCAGACTATATTTAAAAATACCTACAGACAAATGACAAAGAAAACACGACAACCCAAAACCTATGGGATGCAGCAAAAGCAGTTCTAACAGGGAAGTTTATAGCAATACAGTCCTACCTCAAGAAACAAGAAAAATCTCAAATAAACAGTCTAACCTTATATTTAAAGGAACTAGAGAAAGAAGAAGAACAACAGAAAAAAAGCCCAAAGTTAGTAGAAGGAAAATAATCACAAAGATCAGAGCAGAAACAAATGAAACAGAAACAGAGAAAACAATAGCAAAGATCAATAAAACTAAAAGCTGGTTCTTTGAGAAGATAAATAAAATTGATAAACGTTTAGCCAGACTCATCAAGAAAAAGAGGGAGAGGACTCAAATCAATAAAATTAGAATAGAAGACATACAGTTGGCCAAGAGGCACATGAAAAGCTGCTCAACATCACTAATTATCAGAGAAATGCAAATCAAAACTACAATGAGGTATCACCTCACACAGCTTAGAATGGGCATCATCAGAAAATCTACAAACAATAAATGTTGGAGAAGGTGCAGAGAAAAGGGAACCCTCTTGCACTGTTGGTGGGAATGTAAATTGATACAGCCACTATGGAGAACAGTATGGAGGTTCCTTAGAAAACTAAAAATAGAATTACTGTATGACCCAGCAAACCCACTACTGGGCATATACCCAGAGAAAACCATAATTCAAAAAGACACATGCATCCCAATGTTCATTGCAGCACTATTTACAACAGCCAGGACATGGAAGCAACCTAAATGTCCATTGACAGATGATTCGATAAAGAAGTCAGAAAGAGAAAAACAAATACCGTATATTAACACATATATGTGATATCTAGAAAAATGATACAGGTGAACTGGTTTACAAGGCAGAAATAGAGGCATGGGTGTAGAGAACAAACATATGGACACCAAGGGGGTGGGGTGGGATGAATGGGAGATTAGGATTGACATATATACACTAATATGCATAAAATAGAGAACTAATGAGAACCTGCTGTGTAACACAGGGAACTCCACTTCGCTGTACAGTAGAAACTCACACAACATTGTGAAACAACTATACCCCAATTGAAAAAAGAAAGGCTCAATCCTTTAATTTTTTCACTGGAAAAAAAATATATATATGGTGTAATTTTCTTCCCTGCCTAACTACAGAGATGTTGTAAGATTATTAGAGCTATTATTCATGAAAGCCTTTCAGCTCTTGATAAAAAGGCACTAGATAAATTCAATATTACAGTTATTATTTTCATTATTCACATCTATCCTTTGGCCAAGGCCTATGTATAACACATTATTATTGTCTCTTTAGGTTAATAAAAGTTTTGTCCTTTTTTTGCCAACTCACTCTTAGCACCCAATGCAGTAATGATAAAATGCTTACGTATTTTCAACATTTTTTCTTTCCAAATGCCATTAGGCTTATTTCAGGTGTATATTTTGTTCACTAGATCACATACAACAGTATTAGTATAACATAGAACTGGCAATTACATTAATCCACTAATGAAAATAAAATTATACTGCTTATTTTCTCCATCTCTGATCAAGAAGGTAACTTTTGAGAATAATATCCTGATTATAGATACCTGAAAATATGAATTTTTTCTCTTTTTGAGCAGTTTCTCAAATAATCTTTCTTTTGGAATTTGGTTCAGATCATCCAGATTTTCTTATTCTACAAGAAACAATGTATTCATCACTGAATCCTCAATTCTTTAAGATTAAAACTTTAGTAAATAGAATGTTTTATTAAGCATGAAAAGTGCCCAAACACTTCCATTGGAAGAAATTATACCAGTTCTAGTTGCCATAGAGAAGTGAATGCACAGTGATATCAGATATCAAACATCTGTTTGGCAGCTCCCAGAGGGCCAGCTCCTCAGAAATGGGCAATGAAGCACATTCACCAGAATCTCCAGGGAGCTTGTTAAGAGGCAGATACCTCAGCCCTACCCTAGACCTACTGAATTTGAAACTGTGTTGGGGCTTGGCTTGACAGATTTAACAAATAAAAATACAAGTACAAAATACACAAGTAAAAATGCCCTAGTTGGAACCCATGAGTCCATAGTTTAATAAGCATTCCAGATGTGTCTTAAGCACACCAAAGTTTGAAAGCCAATGACCTAGGAAATGCAGATTAGAATTCACAGTGAAATATCACTACACACCCTCCAAAATAGCTAAAATTAAAAAGGACTGACAACACTAAATGCTGCTGAGGATGTAGAGCAACTGGAATTCTTACACACTAGTTGTGAGAGTTTAAATGGTGCAAGCCCTTTGTAAAAAGGTCTGACAGTGTCTTATAAAACTAAACATATACCTAGTCTATCACTCAGCAATTCCACTCAAGTATTCAGCCAAGAGAAATGAAAGTATTATGATCACATGAAGACTTGTACAAGAAAGTTTACAGCAACTTTACTCATACTAGCCAAAACTGCAAACAGCCCAGGTATTTGTCAATAGCAGAATGGGGACCAACAAACTGTCAAATACTTATTCAATGGCAATAATTTGGCAATAAAAGGGGATGAGGTACCGATACATGCAACAACAGGATGAACCTCAAAAACATGCTCAGAGAAAGAAGACTTATATACAAGTGTACACACCGTATGATTTCATTTATTTGATGTTCCAGAACAAGCAGAACTGTTCTATGGTGAAAAAATTAAAACAATGCTTTCCTCTGGCAGAGAGGAGGTGGGGTTTGACTGGCAATGGGTATGAGAGAAATTTCTGGGGTGATGGTAATGTTCTGTATCTTGCTAAGCATTTGAGTTACTGAGATGAATGCAGTTCTCAAAGTTTGTTCAACAGTATACTTAAGAGTTGTGCATTTCATTCTTTGTAAATTTTACCTGAAAAGCAAAAACATAACGCAATATTCAATTCTAGTTTATGATGTATATGCTGAAGTATTTAAAAAGTATATTGATGTTTGAAGCTTATTCTGAAATGCATCCAAAAAATTTTAGGTGAATAAAAGGTTGGACACACACACACACACACACACACACACACACAAACACACACACACGATAAAACAAATGTAGTAAAATGTTAATGGTAGGACCTAGATGGCAGGTGTAAGAGAGTTTACTATAAAATTCTTTTACCTTTCTTATGTTTGATATTTTTCAAAATAAAATATTGGAGAAAAAATTCACTGACCTAGAGGAACCACAGTTTTCTGACTGAGGACACCAGTTTTGAAGAGGCTTCTTCTATCTCCATCTTTAGGCACTTCTCACCAATACTGCTGAGGAGAAAGGAGTCATTCTGATCACCCTCAGCACCTCAGGGTGACTACACAGATCAGGGATGCTCAGATTCACCCTCTATGGGAAGAACTTGTCCTTGTTGTCACAGTTCTCCCTTCACCCTCTCCTGAACACTGATTTTGATTCTCCTTTTCCTTGTTGCCATGGACTTCCTGAACGTCATTTTGTTTTCCACCAAGGAATGCTTTTTTTCACTTGTCTAAGTCATGGTGTTCTTCAAACACCTGAGTCTTCACCTTTAGCATGGTAATCAGCTTGTGTTTAGCACACATCTGAATGGCGCTTGCTTCAGAAGAGACAAGAAATAGCTCACACTGCTTCTTCTCCCAAGGCTCTTAACTCTGGGTTCTCAGACAGCATCACACTCTTGGAGGTAGCTCCATGGCTCTCTCAGGGAATGGCTTTGGTGAACCATCCTTTGTAATGGTCACACTCTGACGAACACAGGAAATGAGAGTTTGCTTTTTAAGTTCTGTTCGTGATCTGCCTTACCTGGTTTCTCTCTTTCAGATCAGGCATAATTAGCAAGCAATTGCCAGCAAGATACTAACAATTATCAGACAGTCTGCTATCTTCTACTCTGTAATAGCCACACTATGGTGATCCATTAAGCAAAGAGGGTTACTGAATTCCTAAAAGAATCACTTCTTCCGGAATGGAGACCCAGCTAGGTCTGTTGTTTACTTGCGATTCTGATCTATCATTCTGGGCTAAAAGATTATTCTAGTGGGTGGGAGCTAGAAGAGTGTAACTGTACAACAAGGACAGCTGAAGGTCAAGTTCATGCTTTTATATCTTTGGAAGATGCATCCCTGGTTTAAGACAGATTAGCACACAGGGAAGAGTAGTCTTATTTGAAAGGTTTCTCATTTTCTGCTTACATTTGCAACATTTACACTGTAGCTTTCCACCAAATTACAAAAGTATCACATACTCAGTGCAGAACATTTGGAAAACACAGAAGAGCATAGAACAAAAATAACAAAATTTACCTATCATTCCACCAGTGGAGATAAGCACTATTGTCCTTTTGACATATGTCATTTTTTGTTTGTTTTGTTTCAACTACTGCTATCTAAAACCCATTTCTACATATAAGAATTATTAACTATTTGCATTTATTTTATATATTTATATATTACATTATTATATTACTGTTATTACATTATGTTATGTTATGCTATGCTGTGCTGTGTTATATTCCTATTCCAGGAAGTATTCAAGGCAAATAAGTCTCTAACTACATTCATAATTTTTTATTGAATATTATTTCTCAGTGATTATAAAATAATAAGAAGCTCTGTAAAATATTCAAATAATTAAAAGTATACTTAGCAGGAAAACATGTCTCCTACAGTCCCACTCTACAGCAATATCATCATTAGCAGATTGACCTATCTTTTTAATTATCTTTCTGCTTATAAAAGTATACAATTTCCATAAAAAATGAGATTATGCTATACATGTTGTTCTATAATTACCTTATTAGTAGATATATAAATTATTTTTAATTGCTGGCTATTACATTTAATGCTGCAATGGCTATATTTCAACAAATTGCATGTATATCAGCCAGAGTAGGATAGCCATATAACAATCAACATCATATAACAATCAACCTCAAAATCTCAGCTTTTTTTTTTTAAACATCTTTATGGGAGTATAATTGCTTTAAAATGGTGTGTTAGTTTCTGCATTATAACAAAGTGACTCAGTTATACATACGCATATGTTCCCATATCTCTTCCCTCTTGCGTCTCCCTCCCTCCCACATTCCCTATCCCACCCTTCTAGGTGGTCACAAAGCACCGAACTGATCTCCCTTTGCTAGAGGCTGCTTCCCACTAGCTATCTATTTTATGTTTGGTAGTGTATATATGTCCATGCCACTCCCTCACTTTGCCACATCTTACCCTTCCCCCTCCCCATATCTTCAAGTCCATTCTCTAGTAGGTCTGTGTCTTTATTCCCGTCTTGCCGCTAGGTTCTTCATGACCATTTGCATTGTATATATGTGCCATATCTTCTTTATCGATGCATCTGTTGATGGACATTTAGGTTGCTTCCAGGTCCTGGCTATTGTAAATAGAGCAGCAAAGAACATTTTGATACATGTCTCTTTTTGAATTATGGTTTTCTCAGGATATATGCCCAGTAGTGGGATTGCTGGGTCATGTGGTAGTTCTATTTTTAGTTTTTTAAGGGACCTCCATACGGTTCTCCATAGTGGCTGTATCAATTTACATTCCGACCAATAGTGTAAGAGGGTTCCCTTTTCTCCACACCCTCTCCAGCATTTATTGCTTGTAGATATTTTGATGATGGCCATTCTGACCAGTGTGAGATGATATCTCATTGTAGTTTTGATTTGCATTTCTCTAATGGTTGATGATGTTGAGCATTCTTTCATGTGTTTGTTGGTAATCTGTATATCTTCTTTGGAGAAATGTCTATTTAGGTCTTCTGCCCATTTTTGGATTGGGTTGTTTGTTTCTTTGATATTGAGCTGCATGAGCTGCGTGTAAATTTTGGAGATTAATCCTTTGTCAGTTGCTTCATTTGCAAATATTTTCTCTCATTCTGAGGGTTGTCTTTTGGTCTTGTTTATGGTATCCTTTGCTGTGCAAAAGCTTTTAAGTTTCATTAGGTCCCATTGTTTATTTTTGTTTTTCTTTCCATTTCTCTAGGTGGGTCAGAAAGGATCTTGCTGTGATTTATGTCATAGAGTTCTTATTTTTTTCTCTAAGAGTGTGATAGTGTCTGGCCTTACATTTAGGTCTTTAATCCATTTTGAGTTTATTTTTGTGTATGGTGTTAGGGAGTGTTCTA
Organism: Physeter macrocephalus; assembly: GCF_002837175.3. Lineage (NCBI taxonomy): Eukaryota > Metazoa > Chordata > Mammalia > Artiodactyla > Physeteridae > Physeter > Physeter macrocephalus. The sequence continues at coordinate 119,338,661 of NC_041224.1, read as the reverse complement.
ATTTCATACTTTTACATGTACCTGTCCAGTTTTCCCAGCACCACTTATTGAAGAGGCTGTCTTTTCTCCACTGTATATCCTTCCCTCCTTTATCAAAGATAAGGTGACCATATGTGTGTCGGTTTATCTCTGGGCTTTCTATACTCTTCCATTGATCTATATTTCTGTTTTTGTGCCAGTACCATACTATCTTGATTACTGTAGC
>NC_041224.1:119306423-119337590 GCF_002837175.3 Physeter macrocephalus | reverse complement strand
ATTTGGATTCCTTTTATTTCTTTCTCTTCTCTGATTGCTGTGGCTAAAACTTCCAAAACTATGTTGAATAAGAGTGGTGAGAGTGGGCAACCTTGTCTTGTTCCTGATCTTAGTGGAAATGCTTTCAGTTTTTCACCAATGAGAACAATGTTGGTTGTGGGTTTGTCATATATGGCCTTTATTATGTTGACAAAAGTTCCTTCTATGCCTACTTTCTGGAGGGTTTTTATCATAAATGGGTGTTGAATTTTGTCTAAAGCTTTTTCTGCATCTATTGAGATGATCATATGGTTTTTCTCCTTCAAGTTGTTAATATGGTGTATCACATTGATTGTTTGACGTATATTGAAGAATCCTTGCATTCCTGGATAAATCCCACTTGATCATGGTGTATGATCCTTTTAATGTGCTGTTGGATTCTGTTTGCTAGTATTTTGTTGAGGATTTTTCCATCTATGTTCATCAGTGATATTGGACTGTAGTTTTCTTTCTTTGTGACATCATTGTCTGGTTTTGGTATCAGGGTGATGGTGGCCTTGTAGAATGAGTTTGGGAGTGTTCCTCCCTCTGCTATATTTTGGAAGAGTTTGAGAAGGATAGGTGTTAGCTGTTTTCTAAATGTTTGGCAGAATTCGCCTGTGAAGCCATCTGGTCCTGGGCTTTTGTTTGTTGGAAGATTTTTAATCACAGTTTCAATTTCAGTGCTTGTGATTGGTCTGTTCATATTTTCTATTTCTTCCTGGTTCAGTCTCGGAAGGTTGTGCTCTTCTACGAATTTGTCCATTTCTTCCTGGTTCTCCATTTTATTGGCATAGTGTTGCTTGTAGTAATCTCTGATGATCCTTTGTATTTCTGCAGTGTCAGTTGTTACTTCTCCTTTTTCATTTCTAATTCTATTGATTTGAGTCTTCTCCCTTTTTTTCTTGATGAGTCTGGCTAATGGTTTATCAATTTTGTTTATCTTCTCAAAGAACCAGCTTTTAGTTTTATTGATCTTTGCTATCGTTTCCTTCATTTCTTTTTCATTTATTTCTGATCTGATCTCTATGATTTCTTTCCTTCTGCTAAATTTGGGGTTCTTTTTTTCTTCTTTCTCTAATTGCTTTAGGTGCAAAGTTAGGTTGTTTATACGACATGTTTCCTGTTTCTTAAGGTAGGATTGTATTGCTATAAACTTCCCTCTTAGAACTGCTTTTGCTGCATCCCATAGGTTTTGGGTCGTCGTGTCTCCATTGTCATTTGTTTCTAAGTATTTTTTGATTTCCTCTTTGATTTCTTCAGTGATCACTTCGTTATTAAGTAGTGTATTGTTTAGCCTCCATGTGTTTGTATTTTTTACAGATCTTTTCCTGTAATTGATATCTAGTCTCATAGCGTTGTGGTCAGAAAAGATACTTGATATGATTTCAATTTTCTTAAATTTGCCAAGGCTAGATTTGTGACTTTTTTTTTTTTTTTTTTTTGGTGGTATGCGGGCCTTCCTCTGCCATGGCCTCTCCCGTTGCGGAGCACAGGGTCCAGACGCGCAGGCCCAGCGGCCACGGCCCACGGGCCCAGCCGCTCCGCGGCATGCGGGATCCTCCCAGACCGGGGCGCGAACCCGGTTCCCCTGCATCGGCAGGCGGACGCGCAACCACTGCGCCACCAGGGAAGCCCCTAAGTAGTGTATTTTTTAGCCTCCATTTGTTTGTATTTTTTACAGATCTTTTCCAGTAATTGATATCTAGTCTCATAGCGGTGTGGTCGGAAAAGGTACTTGATATGATTTCAATTTTCTTAAATTTGCCAAGGCTAGATTTGTGACCCAATATATGATCTATCCTGGAGAATGTTCCAAAAGCACTTGAGAAAAATGTGTATTCTGTTGTTTTTGGATGGAATGTCCTATAAATATCAATTAAGACCATCTTGTGTAATGTATCATTTAAAGCTTGTTTCTTAAATTTACCAAGGCTTGAGTTGTGACCCAAGATATGATCTATACTGGAGAATGTTCCATGAGCACTTGACAAGAATGTGTATTCTGTTGTTTGGAGATGGAATGTCCTATATTTATCAATTAAGTCCATCTTGTTTAATGTATCATTTAAAGCTTCTGTTTCCTTATTTATTTTCATTTTTGATGATCTGTCCATTGGTGAAAGTGGGGTGTTAAAGTCCCCTACTATGATTGTGTTACTGTCGATTTATCAGCTTTTTTAAGTCAAAATAATGTATTTCTTGTTCACATCACAGCCTAATACAGGTTGGTGAACAATGGTGGTGATGGGCTCTGTTCCACACAGGCATCTAGGAACTCAAGCTCCTTCATCTTATAACTCCAGTCTTCTGTTGATCCTTGCCCTCCTCTGCATTCTGCCCATGGTTGGGGAAATCAAGAGCCCATCGAGAAGGCTCACACATCCCCTCACAATCACTTCAGCCTGGAGGTGACCTACATCACTTCCATTCATATTCCATTGGAATAACTAGCCACATGGCTCTATATATATGAAAGTCCAGGCACATAACAGGAAGGAAAGAAGAGCACAGGCACTGGCCAGCACTAATAGCTCTCATGGCACATTTACTAAACTTTCACCATAGGATAAATTCATAAACATGGAATTGCTGAGTCAAAGGTTAAGAACACTGTAATTTTTATGTCAAACTATTACCTATGAAAATTGAACCAATTTATACTCTACCAATAGTGGTGTTAAGAGTGTCTCATGCTACACATTTTGTCAACACAAAGCATTTTCATTATTTTAAGTATTTGTTAATTTGAAAGATGAAAAGTACTATCTTGGAGTTTCATTTTGCATTTATTTTTTTATCAGTGAGGGCATGTATCTTTTCATAGGGTTTAAGTCATTTACATTTCTTTTGCTAAATGCCTGTTCCTGTCCTTTGGCATTTTTCTTTTGGGTTGTTCATCTTATTTGTTGCTGTATAGTAGCTATTTATGAATTATGTCAATTTTTGTCATATATCTTGCAAATATTTCCACCTCAGTTATTAGTTATGTTGACTTTATGGGATCACTTAGCATACTGAATTAATATTATACATGAAGTTTAATGTGTGAGTTTTTCCATTTATGGTTTCTGACTTCACTGTCATACTTAGAAAGGCCTTCCCAAACAAAAGGTTATAAAAATACTCACTAGTGTTTTCTTCTAGTATTTTTATGGCTTTATTTTCTACACTTGAACCTTAGTCAATGGTCAATGTGCAAAACTTGGAAAATGAAAACAAAGGACAATGGAACAAAGAAAAATCACTGGCAATGCACCACCAAAGATAATCACTGTAAACATCTGGTGTATGTCTCTTTGCCTTTTTTTTTTTTTTACCACTATGCAACACCATCCAGCTGAAAAAACAATATTCAAATACCAGGTTACATTGTGATATGTTATAGAAAAGGCAACTAGACTAAATATGCATTATGAGTGGACTTTTTGAAAAGTTTGAGCTTTGCTTGGCTTTTTTTAAATCTAAAAAAATATTTATCACATTGTAGAAATACACAGAAAAGTAACTCAGCTGACAATATATATGAAAGTGAAGCTGTAAGTAGAAAGTTTTGTTATCAGTGATGTGAGAAATGGGAGAAAGTCAACTCAAAACAAGAACCATGCATATGACTTTACTGTTATTGAACAGCATATCTTCACTAAGACAAAAGTTTTTCTACTCTGATTCCAAAAGGCTTTTTACAAACCTTTTACTGTTACATTCTATTTCATATCTACTTTTAAACCAGGCAGTGTATACAAAACACATGGTTATTAAGGCAATGTTGAAATTTATTAGGAGACTATGCCTAAAAGTGTATACATACATTCTTTTTATACTTGTAAGTTATATGTTTTGTGTAAGCATCATTGCAAATTTTCATAAGTTTCTGAAGGTAATTTATTTAATAGAATATTGCAGTGGGATATATTTCCCTTTCCCAACATTCCCAGGATCCCTAGAGTACAGAGCACTCTTCACAGTTATTTAAATTGATGTAATAAACTGAATTTAGTATTTTTACTAAATAACATTGAAGATGTAGATGACCTGCAGCCAAACCTCAGCCTGCAAAACCTACTCCCCTGCCCTCCCAGGGCCATCATTGTCCTGAGTGGAGTCCTAAGGTGACAGTGGGAGTGTGCTTACCTCTGAGAGCAGCCTTTCAGCTCCCTAGGCCTCAACTGCATTCCTGGATATGAAAAGTCACCAGAAATCCCTTCTTATCCTCCCTAGCCTCAGATGAAGCTTCATCTTTGCTTTGTAGACACTGATTCCACAGTGACAACTTTGAGATCACTTTATCTTCTGGGCTGAGAAGCTGCACACTGGTAGACAACTGTTGCTGCCTGTCTAACCCATCCTCTTCCACACATTACTGAGGTCACTGAAGGAAAGAAAGAAATCACAAACTCTTTCTCTTCTCCTATGACTTTTCTTGCTTCAGTTAGAATCGTCTTCCTTGACAACTGGGCCATCCATCCTTATCTATCACTTTATTAAATCTCCCATCAAATCACTTTATTCAAAATATTATGCAAATGTATTTTCAGAGAAATGATCACTATAACTTAAAAAAATTCTTTTAAGCTGACAGCTATATTCATTGGTTGCTCTAAGAGAGCAAAAGAATTCCTCTGGAAGAGAAAACTGCTCTTTTGTTTGGGAAAGCATCTAATGGGCTTTCTTAAGGACCCCAGGAGAATCTGGATGGAGAGGGTGAACCTAAGGGAGAGCCAAATTTCTCTGCATCACAAAGTTTCAGGAATTTTGGAGTGGGTTCCTCCCACCACTGCAGGGCCGAGGAGTGTCAGACCATTAAAGAGGGATTGAAAATAAAAAGCTTTCTTAGAGTCTAGAGAGCAGGTCTCAGAAATGCAGAGTGAGAGGGCTGCCGATAAGGATTCCTCCAGGTAGAGAGTTCAGGTAACTTTAGCAGTAGTGCTGCCCTGGTGTTCAACTTTAAATGGCTCCCTGTCTTGTGCTAGAATTCCTCTGTATTATGCTTACAAAACAATAAAATGTAATGAAATCCTGCTATTCACAAAAGAATCATCATGAAGAAGAGAGTGGTGAGTCCACATTTTGAAGCAAAGCAACTAGAATGTCCTGGAGTAGCATGTACAAGCCATGGCCGAGGGAGAGAAGAAATCAAGAAAAGTCAGAAGCAAGAGTTTGGAGGAAGGAAACTTGGAAAAACTAAGTCTCAACTCCAGAATCTGCAGAGGAATCAGAGAATGTGTTGGACTTCCCACAATATATAGAATGGTTATTAAATAAAAGGGTAGCCTCAGAAGGATAGAGAAATTAAGGACTTTGGGCTACATGGAAATTCATAATATGGAACATTATATTTTCTCACTGCTTAAAAACAATAGGCTTGAACATTTACTGGCAATGACCCATGCCAGAGAAATGGACACAGAAAGTGAGGAAGGGCCTTATCCTTGTAGCCTGTCCATTATACTATGACAGTGAATGCAGGAAGCCTTACGTATATAATGTAAATGAAAAATATTGCCTGCCATATCAGTAAACAAAGGATGTTGCAGCCATCAAGCCATCACATTACAGCCACCCCAGTGGTGAGCCCTGAGGGAACTCAGAATAGAAACAGGATGCCCCCCATCTAGCAGTCAACTGCTACAGCCATCCCCCACACTGCACCCTGAGGAGACTCAGGATGAGAAAGCACAGGATACTGGCCCCATATAGCTGAGGTGCATATCAAAGGAATGATTTTGGTGAGCCCAGACTCTTGCATCTGCCCATATATACAAAAGCACTAAATTCCTTAACTTGAGATATCTGGTTTTCTTTAATTAACAGTAATCTTTTGATGTTCCAACTAACTGGTCTTTGTTGCAAAAACTTCTATATATCCTGGCTCTCCCTTGGCCTCTTTGGAACAGTCTTTCAGAGTTACCTGAGATGCTGTGTGTCCCAGGCTTAAGTCCTCAGTTTTGTCCGCAGAATGAAACGTAACTCTCAACTTTTAGGTTGTGCATTTTTTTTCCAGTCAACAATAATGATGAGAAAATGCTCAACAGAAAGTAATTATGTAACATTCAGAACTTATGTAATGCCCAGTCTTTATTGAGTTGGTCTACTTTAACATTATCATTTGCTCCTTTATTTCTTTGCAAGATATTTTTAGGCATAGCCACCCCACATCCCATTTCTGCATTAGTCTAGAACAGCCATGCAGGCAGTACCAGGCCCAGTTCCAGAAATTTCTCAGGTGAAATCTATAATGTACATCCATCTTCAAGCATAAAGGAATAGTTTATTCAGCAGAAATATCAGAGGTCAGGGCTACAATACAAACGCCCTCTTTAGGCTTCTCAGTACCCAAGATATTTTAAATTTGAGCACTGAAGCATAAAATACTTAGGGGGCAGGATGATTTGTAGTGACGACCGAGGAACAAAACAAGGGGATTGTATTTTTTCCAGATAAAAACAGGAATCATAACTAAAGAAGGAATGGGGAAAGAGAAAAAAAGTGATCTGGGACCTGATGTATTAATTTTCCTCCTACTTTACTCTGTCTATGAGAGAAGATTATTCTGGAAAAGTCAACTGGAGGCACTAGGTCAAAGACTGAGCAGAGCAGCTGTCAGGCTTAAGGCTTTGCACTGAGGGAACACTCAACCAGGTTGGTAAGCATTCCCTTTTAATATGCTGGGTCTCTTTTAGATATGGCATTTCATCTTGTGTGGTAGCTTACTTTGCATCCTTTTTTTTTTAACATCTTTATTGGAGTATAATTGCTTTACAATGGTGTGTTAGTTTCTGCTTTATAACAAAGTGAATCAGCTATACACATACATATATCCCCATATCTCCTCCTTCTTGCGTCTCCCTTCCACCTACTTTGCATCCTTGATGTTTCATCCAAAGGTATAATTATATTGCATCAGTATACCATTTTGGTCCATTGAGACCTTAACATTGTTTTCTAGAAATGTCACTCACATGACATTATGCGTATAGGTATGTATTTATATGATTTTCCTAATTGAAAGACTTCTTCCCACATCCTTGATACTACCAAAACTCCATTTGCTACCCAGATTTTTCTTCTATCATTGTTTTTTTTTTCTTTCTAGATGAATTCAATGTAATTATGAGAGTAAAGCTCCTTCTGAAATTAGGAAAGTCCTCCAAAGTTATCATCCCAGTTGCCAAATTTAAAACCTGTTTAATTCTGTAACAAAACCACAACAATATTGCTTGATCTCAGAAAGTATCTTTCAGAGGATATAATCAAGACAAATTAGAAATATAAATTTACTCCTAGGTTTCCTTAGTTGTAATGAGGTTTCTCCAGTGATTCCAAACAAAGACATGTTAAATATAGTTGTAGGCCCAAGATCATAGAATCAATTGGTAGATCAGTCATAACTCTAAGGAGTGAGTTCTTCCACTTTCTTTCTACTCTAACCAGCAAACAATTTAATAATTCATAAAAGACCACATTTGTGCTAGGTACTCTGCTAGGCACGGTCTATGTGATTTTCAGTTTGAAATGATTTAATCTGCTGGGTCTCTTTTAGATAATGGCATTTCATCACAGAATTTTGTTTCCCTTTTAAACAAAATTTTAATAGAATCAGTAGAATCTAATAAATTCAATAGAATCTAATAGAATCAATAGAATCTAATAAAAAGTTCCATTGTAAGAGTTTAATATTTTTATTTCATTTTTTAAAGCCCCTACAATTTCTTTTGCTTTCTTTATTCATCCTAGTAATTTCAGAATAATTTTTCTGTTCCAGCAAAAAGATTGGCAGAAGCCTAAGAACTACTTTATTAAGGATATAACCAGACTTAAACAAAAAAACTCAAAGCACATCTTATGCTTTTTTTATATTAATGAGAGCTGATTATTTTATGATAAGCATAGAGGTATTTTGTAGCTAAGACAAATCAAAACCAAGTGTCACAGATTCAGATAACTAGGAGGCTCCCTGAGATGGGAGAATATAAGAATTGACAGGAATCTTAAGTTACTTGGTTAGCGTGATATTGAGGGCCAGGGAGGAGACTGCACAAGAACAAACAGATTCTGAGGCATGAAAAAAATGAGCACCAGAAATGAATGGGGTACAGATGTCATAAATAAGGAAATAAAAAGACATACTTTATGAGACACTATAAATGAAGTACTTACAATGCAGTACTTAAAATGTAGTTGGAAGTCTATCGGGAGATCATTTGAAAATAAGGAATATTAAGCAAATGTTCAGAAATGGGGGAGGAGTGAGAAACCTCTTCAGATATTACCATAATTTTCTATAAATTTCTAGTGGCCCTGGTAGTTACAGACTTATTTACATATTTTTATGCTCTGGAAATTAAATGATATCATTTTTAAATTTTCCTGTTAATTTAAGAAAAGAACTAATCAAAGATCATTAGAAATTTTTTTGAGCTAGACACTGATACAAATTTTTAAAATTCTAATTACTAAAGATCAAAATCAAAATCCTCTATATTTTTAATTGGCAGAGTAGATGAGCACAATAAACAGCTTATACATTTTCATGGGAGTGTATCTTAACTAAAAAATACTAAAAAAATGTCTAACCACCTATACTTTTAAATATATTTACACGTCCAATTCAACCCTGGAAATCCACTAAAACAATTTCAGATTGCAATCCAGTTACACTGCAAGCCAGGCACAAAAGCCTTCTAATGATCTTTGATTAGTTCTTTATTAAATTCATCAAGGGAGCAAAGAAAATTTAATAATCTTCACCAGTTATCATCTTTCTGATTAGAGTTTTGATTAGAACTTTCAGCCTTTATTTTTCTCCTTGCTAGCCTTTGCCAGAGCTTTGCTATTGCTTCTAGTTGGAGAGGAAGAACAAGGCAGAGGGAACACGATGAATACCCCACACTTGTTCATATTTCCTCGGTACGCATGTCAGGAGTTTACTGAGAGAGAAAGTCAGGAGTTCTCTGACCCTGCCCTCTCCACTACCTAGCCAGCCTCTTCATGTGACAAAACTTTTCTTTTTCTTTTCTTTTTTTTTTGAGGTCAAGGGCTACCTTGTATTCCTCTTTATACCCCCTTGGTACCTAGTACAGTGCCATGAACAGAGCAAGAGCGTGTTAAAATATTTATTGAATTGAATAGCTTCTGAAATGGAAATCCATGTTAGTGTTTCTCTTCCTAAAATGTTGTTACTATTTTATTTCATGAGAAAGTGACCTAACAGAGCTTCTAAAATATGATTAAGTTTTCTCTACTAATATATGTTTTTTTCAGTGAAATCACAGCAAAGTAGCACGTTTTTAATGCTGGCTATTAAAATATCACTTGGTGATAGTTAATAGTCCTTGAACAGTGAACTTTCTGCTTCTACCAGCTTCTTGTCCAAGAATGCATTTTTCTTGCCTTTGAAAGTTATTTCCCCTGGGAGGGGAAACTGATTTTTCCAGTCTGTTAAACTTACAAATAAAACTCACATTGGGGGTTGGTTGTGATACTATATATTTCATGTGTGAAAGCAATGGGATTACAGGAGCTGCCATCCATAGGTATTTGAGAAATGCCCATTAGATTGTTCAGAATAAAGGACTCTGAGAGGTCACTCAGTCTGGGATAAGAGGATTGAGATGAATAATAATGGTGTTTACATTTTTCTTCCTCATACAGCATGTGAGAGAATAATGACATTCAGATTTCTATATAGCACATTTCTTCCTAGTATTCACAAATATTGTCTCAATTATTTTTCTATCATTGCTGAAAAGTAGGAAATGTGTAGCTATTATCACCTCCGTTTCGTATTATATCACATCATGCTATTTTAGTATTCACTACCTGAAAAGAAGCGCAGCTAGGTAGTGAGTTTATAATCACACTCAATCACTTTTAGACCTCAGCAGTGGAGAGAGATGATAGGAATGAAGGTAAAGAGAAATAATAAAAATGCAAACATACGAAATTCCTAACCTACAAAAAGTCTGTGTTCCAAAAGTTCATTTATTAGGTTATTGTGTGGAACACAAAAATCTATATTTCCATAGAAACAATATTATTATTGATGGTTAGGTTCCTAGTCTAGCCCATCACAGCCTATTTATTTATGTAGTTGAAAACACAAGTGCTACAGAAATTACAGTACCAGAAAACTATTCAGTTGGAAATATATGGTATTTTAACTATATAGAAGGGTAAATAAACTTTTATAGAATAACCTATTAGCCAAATCTCTCTTTACAGCCCCAACTCAGTACTTTGGACACTGCTAACACTTAACGATGCTGTAGCAACTACTCCAAGATCTAGGAAACTCACAATCACAAACCTACAAATTCACAAGCACAGGACCCCTCAGAAGGAACTGACTGACAACCCTCAAATAGGCTATTTCCCCCTTTCTTTATTTCCCAAAGCCAAAATAGACATTGGGCAGCCTGGGAAAAGGCATCTTGGTATCAAAAATTCTTCAATCCAGGATCCCAGGGGAAGCTCTCTTCCTCCTCATTTCAAACATGGGACAGGTTTCTGATTCCAATGGCCTCTTGCCAGTTGATTAAACTCAAAATTATTATAAAAATATACTGGGTGCTTATAACATGACAGGCAACACTGTACTAAACAGAATACTAAAAATATTAATTTTGAGACCTAACAACTTATCATTTAAATGTAAAACATGTGAAATATATTATAGTACATAATATAGGAGGATTAGGGTGTATTTAAAGGTTATCAAAACTAATGTCTAGTTTCATCAACTCCAATGAACAAATGAAAATCTAATTAAAAGGAATTGGTTCAATCATTTGTGAGACTAATTGGAATTCTTGTTCAGAACACTGAACTAAGGCCATTCTTTGCTTGTTGCTGCTGAGAATTTGGTTTGAACTCAAAACATCAGTCATTCAATCTGTATTAAGAACTTTCTATTTGCAAACAACAATAGAAAATATAACACATTTCCAAAATGAATAAGCATAAATAATACCCTCCCCAGCATCAGAAAATCTCTAGCATTTTGAAGACACAAACATAAAGCTAAGCATCTCAAAAGACACTTCCTATTCCCCAGCATACGCATCATCATTTCCAGGAACAGTCAACATTCTAGACATTATGGTCCTAGATTTTGCACAATTCTCTTACAGCAGTTAATGCATAATACCATAAATATTTATTATAAATCTAGTTCATCTACTTGCCTATGAGCTCTCAAAGGACAAGGACTGTGTTTTACTTATAGTTATATCTTCAGTGCCTTGCATAGTGTCTGGACCATAGTAGGAGGTCAATTAAGTGGAGAATAAGTGGCAACGCTTTTCCAAACTCTGTAACTTTCCTGCCATGGGTGTAGAGCTCCACCAGCTGTAATGCTCCTGGACACTGTTCCTCTCTCATCTGGCTCTTCTAGTTTATTTATTTTGTACAGTAATTGGAAGAACAAAGAGGTGCGGGTGCTATTTATTCCTCCCCCAAATACAAGCAGATCTGTAGGTAAAAGATGACTAGAACAAATAGACCAATTAACCTGACCCACATTCCTACTTCAGTTTAAATTGCTCATTGGATATATAATCACCAACTAGGGAAAGAGAGCAAACACTTCTAAACTTCCAAAAGCTATACTGGTCAAAGCAAATGCCAGAAATAGACAAAAGAATTTGGGAGATTCTGATTGTATCTAAATCCATTTGCTCCACCATCTCTCACAAAGGAATTTGTGTATTTACATACACACACACACACACACACACAGCAATTCTCATTAGAGACCTAAGACACCATTAATAATGGTAATACATATTCAAAAATGTTTTTTAAAGTATACCATTTGTGCAATCTGCATAAATAGACCTTTGGATGCTTTTCTAAATTTATATTACAATCATATATTTAGGACACATTACCCACAGATTTAAAAATTCAAAACAAAAAAAATTTTAATCACTGTGTTTGGCCCACAGCTGAGTTTTAAAACACTGCATCCCAAATTCAACACGTAAAATTGGAGGATACCTGTGACTAAACAGAACAACAGGTTCAGTCCCTCTACTACTCATCCAGGTATGTGATTTGGGACAGACCTCTTATTTCTCTGTGCCTCTATTTTTTAATGTGTAAAACAAGTGGTCAACTATAACAGATTATCTCTCAGCTCCCTGTTTTACCTCTGAAGTTTTATAATTCTAATATGGTTATGGTAATTGTACTTTTTTCTTACTGCTATCCTAAACAATTCTTTTCTGTTTTTTTTTTTTTTTTTGCGGTACGCGGGCCTCTCACTGTTGTGGCCTCTCCCGTTGCGGAGCGCAGGCTCCGGACGCGCAGGCTCAGCCGCCATGGCTCACGGGCCCAGCCGCTCCGCGGCATGTGGGATCTTCCCGGACCGGGGCACGAACTCGTGTCCCCTGCATCGGCAGGCGGACTCTCCACCACTGCGCCACCAGGGAAGCCCCTAAACAATTCTTAAAACCTTCTTCCTTCTATTAAAAAAAAAAATCTCTGGGTTTCTGCTAACATTTCATTCCGGTGGACAGTGCTGTTGTTATTCTATTCACTAAGTTTGGGAAGGGTTCTAACTCTAGCGTATGATGAGGATAATAGCAAAGAATTTCTGCAGCCATGTAAAAGGTAGAAAATATTAATACAGTGAAGTATCAGAATGAATAGCTTAATTAAACTACCAATAATAGTTTTCAACGCAAGGAAAGTAAGGGCATGGTGGTTTATTAAAGAAGAGGGGGCATCATGTTGTATGGGTAAAAATAATAGAAAAGGGACCAACAGGTGATTAGTCCCACTTTCCAGAACGTAGACAACATAGATGAAACTGGCCTGACAAAAAGTGGTCTATTATGCCAAAGCTGTACAGAGAAAATATCCTGATAGAAAATAAGCCTTTCAGAAGTAATAGTTCGGAGCATCATGCCACAATATTACTGGCATGAGCTTTACCTTCATGCTCCCAGCCTCACTGAAACTTCAAACTTACACAATTCACATGCCTGGGAATGTGCGGGCCATCAGCAGGGCAGGAGGGGGTGTCTGTTTGTGAGAAAGCATGACATGTTTTAAGGTACATTATGAAATGGCTAGGCAGAAGCTTGGCATGTAAATACTAAGGTTAGTGTATTCTTTGTTGTAGCTCTACAGAACGTTAAGCACTGCATTTTTTAAATCTTAACATTTTAGAGTGCTTAAAATGAGCACTCTTCCCATTTAATTGGGGCCTTTTTTCCCCTCTGATGGGCAGACTATGAGGTTTCCTAAGTGCTTTCCCTAAGTCTCAGAATCAAAGAGGTTTGATTGGTTCTTTCCTTCACCAGTTTATTTTATTGTGTCAGATGATGACTTGGTTTTTCATGTAACCCTGAGAGAGAGGGATTTGTTTACACTCCCCTGGGCTGTGGGAGGGGACTTAGGTCTCTGAGGAAGAAGGCAGCTTTGGCTAACACTGAGAAGCCAGGATTTGGTGCTGAAGTTGCATAATGAGACCACATTCTACCCAGGACTGAACACAACTGGCGAGGTAACCAACTCCGAGCATTTGATGCAAGAGTTAAAATTGCTTCAGTGTTCTTCGTGAATGAAAAGGAATTCATCTCCCTGCGGTTCCAGAGGCCCAGTTATAATATGCCATTTATAATGACATAATTAATCAGGCCATCTAGAGAGGTTATGCATCAACATCTTTTTACCAGAGTGCAAAGCAGGCAAGAGAACTAACAAAGCAGAAGGATATGGGTCAGCTAGTTTCTTTCATTCTTGGAAATTTATTAGAAAATTATTAAGATTTCAATATAAAATATATTGGTGAAATAGTAATAGGATTAATCATCCTGAAACGACGAGGAAAAGTATTGAAATAACTGCACTCAGCACTGCTGAGTTCCGAACGGTCTCTTTCACTGAGGCACTTGTTCTGACATACGTGAGGTTAACCTTCTCAGCCACAGAGCTAATCAGCCCTGAAAGTCATTCCACAAGAGGGTCTGAATTGTCTGTCCTAACCCGATTTGTCAGTCATTATAAAGTTCAGATGGGGGTTTTCCCCCATGACAACTCTATCAGGAGAATTGCCATTTTAACCTTCCGGAGCAGACAACAAGGTTGACATTTTTGTCTATGTTAACTCTTCCACTCTTCAGTAAAGAGGCAGAAACTTAGAAAACCACCAGAAAATTGGCAATCCCTCCACAATTGCCTCACAATATTCACTATTAAGACAAGATGAATATTAAATAGTCTCTCTGCCTAACACATGAATATGACTATTAAACCAAAGATAAAAGTACATTCCCTAGTAACCACAGAGAGATTTGGGGAATGACTGCAATGATGAAGGAAATATCTCGTGGATGTATTAAATGCAAAAAGCTGGATGCAGCACAACACACATATTATGAGTCTATTGACATAAAAACTATGAAAAGGTATATATTTCCATCTGGAAGAATAGGCATCACTCAGGCTTGGAAAGGGTACTTCCGCTTTGTCGGGAATATTTAAACTTTTAACAACAATTAATGTAGTTACTTGAATAGAAACAAAAACAACTTCTAACATATAGCACTGAAAATTCAGACACAGTTGAGACTTAATAACTCATACGTATTTTGCTCTGCTTTGGCAGGACTATGTTTAGTCATTATATTCTCTGTAGCATATTTTATTGAAAAGGCATCAAGGACTTGTGCCATCTTAAGTCAAAGGAAATATGTGAGCATGCTGTTGCTTTCCAGTGACTAGAATACTCTAGTATCCCACTGAGCATTAAATCATGCAGACAATAGACAGTGGGTGGATGAATGCATAGATGGATGGATGGATAAATAGAATGGATGGACAAAGCAATAACACTAAGACCTTTTGAACCTACCGTTCATCTTGGCTGACTGACTAGAGAAACAAACATTTTGGGATAGCTGTTCTTTTGAGCAATTTTGATTTTGCAGTAGGTTTAGAATAGCAAGTTTTTAGAGGGTCTCTGACTGCCTTTGAAAGAGAATTTCTCATCCTGTTCACTGGTAGCTTTTCAATATTTGATATGCTCCGTGAGTCATAAAACCACTAAGCAAATTTTTAAGAGTTTTCAAAAGCAGAAAGTTCTACAAAAATTGTATTTGCCTCACCAAATGTGAAACTTCCTCCCATGGGTTCTCCTACTGCCCCAATTCAAGAGTTTCATTATCTTCCTGCAGCAGCTACTCAAAGACTCCATCAGTTCCTACAAAAAACCAAAGGAGGAGATAAATAGATCAGGGAACACTTGTCTAAATGTTTCATTAACCCCCTCAGCTCAAACCACGGCTGAGTTAATGGAAAGGTAATCAGTAAAATACCTAAAATGTTTTACTGATAACTTTTCTTTAAATAATGGTGGTAACATTCTTTTTGACCCATTCTTAAATTTTAATGCTTTCTTTTGAGATTAGAAGCAAGCAATTTATTTATTTGTTTATTTGTTTTAAATTTTATTGCGTTAAGAACACTTAACATGAGACCTACCTTCTTACACAGACTTTTAAGTGTATAATACAGTGCTGTAAACTATGAGCGCATGTTACACAGAGCTCTAGAATTTATTCATCTTGCATGACGAACTTTATACCTATTGATTAGCAGTTTCCCATTTTCCCCTCTCCCAAGTTTCTAGAAACCACCAATCTACTCTGCCTCTATGAGTTTGACTATTTTAGATACCTCATAAAAGGGGAATCATGCAGTATTTGTCCTTCTGCACCTGCCTTATTTCACTTAACATCATGTCCTCTGGGTTCATCCAAGTTGTCGCATATTACAGGATTTCTTTTTTTTTTTTAACTCTCAATCTGTTGCCCTTATGCTGGAGGTAAGTGAATGAGGGCAATGGTCAAAATGTAAGTAATCACCCTCCCCCCGCCACACACACACACACACACACACACACACACACACACACGGCCTTTAAGTCACCAGAGAGGTCCTAGAGCTAGAAAGACAGCAGGACTTGGGATGAAGGCGTAGCCGGGTGCTAATACTGGGGAGGGACAGCCAGGCACGATGTGGCGGGGCAGAGGCACGGACAGAAAAAAGGCCCACGCTCTGACTACCTCCTCTGAGTGCCACATCTTGTCGCTTTTTCACTGCTTCCTCTAATGCCCTTGCATCACAGTCTTAATAAAGTCTTGCGAACCGTCCCATCTACTTCTCACTCCCTCTTTCAGCCGCGCTGATTTTGACTTGGGATCCTAGAGACCATTCCCTCCCTGGCTGTGTGATCGTGGAGTAGTCAACGAACAATTTTGGCTCCTTGCCTGTGAAATAAACATATTAGCCCGCATAGACCAAGCTCTAACCAAGCTCTTACTTCCAGCTCTAACATTCGATATTTTCATGCTTTTGTAGAAGAATTATTAAACAGCAAGACTTATCACTGTTTAGTGTCCTATTTCTTATCTTGCTGATGATCTCCCTGACAACTACTGGCAGACCTCAGACTGTCCCCACAAATCCTGTCTCAACAACTCAGAAGCTCTGGAGTGTCTAAAGATGATTGACTCCAGTCAGGAAAACATGCCACTGGCTTATGGTCACAAAGATGGAAGCGTAACGTATGTGAGCATGTTATAACACACTGATGTTACTGATAAATGTTTACATTAGTTACATCACCATTAAAACAATAATAGCAGTAAAGGGTTGGTAAACATTATGTAGTCTCAGAATTGTGTGAATTCATCTAAGACAGCTTTAATTATAAATCTTTAAGGGTTGTGATTCAATGACAAGAGTGAGCTGGCTGGGACTGGCTTCCACATTTTGGTCAAAGGAAGATATGATGTAACCTGAAGAAATAACTTGTCCTGTGCCACTAACTTCATCAACATTAAATACCAACACGATGGGACTATCACCCTTCCAGTTATTTATGTTGTGAAAATACTGTCTGATGTCTCTGGCAGCAAAGCAGAGCTACTGAGCAATTTAGTTAAAGGGGTGGGGACAGGGAGTACAGTGGGGAAATATATAAATTGTAGTCACCAGTGTTTTTTAATTATCTGTCTCGATCTGAAAACTGAGAACCAATAAATCTACAAATGTCTAAGTATGGATAGTTGTTGTATAAAAATACTTCTAATTTGAAACCTTTTACTGGAAAATGTTCTAATTTAACATGATGAAAAGAATGACTGGTTTTTAAAGTGCACTTGAACAGGCAAATTCCCTTTATAAGAAAATAACACACGAATGAAAGCCTAGTTCAGGATGGCAACTTGGAAATTGTTTGAAATCTTTTTTACCAATGAACACTGAAATTCATCCATAACTACTTACATTCCTCTTTTCAAACAAATGCTTTAACCTTAGTGTCTTTTTTGTTAGTCCCTTCCTTTACATCTTCGCAAATAAAATCTCTAATTCCATGATAGACGTTTAGTAAAAACACAATTCATCTCGCCTGTCTCATTCTATCTATACGGTCTCTGAGTCTTAAGCGTACAGGTGGAAATTGTCCATAGTAAATTGTTCCTGTCTATAGTTTCCCAAATATTTCAGTGTTCAATTAAACATAGTTTAAATTAATCAGAATATCCAGGAAATGAGCACTGGTGAGACTGAATGAGGCAGAAAATTTGATTGTGTTATACATGAAATTCAGCTATTCAGTGAAATTCTCCAATTGTGGTAATTTCACTGTCCTGATTACAATTGTTTCATCTATGTGGTGCATATATATTTTAATCTTCTCCTGACACTGCCTATTGTTATAAATGAATTTGTCTTCCCAGCTATTCACAAACACATTTGCATTGTTGAGGTCATGTCTGACTATAAGGCTTGGTTCCATGATTTAAACAATAATTAATCTTAGTTCCTGGGATTGTTTTTGCATTAGACGGTAATTGATTGGAAATTCACTGACAAATAATAAAGAAATTTTCTGTTAATGAGCTTGACAAAGGATTCATATCCTTATTTAAAAAACAAAACAAAACATTTTTGACCTTGAATACATTGCTAAAACTCTTTTATATCATTAAACAGTCACAATAGAATGTTAACCTTTATAGTTTTTAGTCAAAATCCTCTCAAGGTATGGAATTCCTCTAAAATCAGGGCCCAAATATATTTTCAGCCCATGTGACCTTGAGCTCTGGAAGTTAGTCCACTTCTGTTATATTCTGTGTCCAGATTTTCCTTCCTACCTTCCCTCCCTTCCTTCTTTCCTTTTTTCCTTCCCTCCCCCTCTCCCCCATTTCCTTCCTTCCTCATTTCTTTCTTAATTACTTAATTTCTTTGTTTGTTCTTCCTTTCTTTCTTTACTGGGTATCAAAATTGCTTCTTCCACCATCCACTGCTGAGGCTGGATTCCATAGGGAAAAAGGGAAAAAGAAGTTGAAAACTGCAAGCTGAGTAGAAGAGCAGGAAAGATGTGGGGTTAGTGACATATTCTTTAGTATCCCCTTTTAACTTCTCCCCACTTACGCTTATTTTTAATTTGTATTTCATTCAATTTGTACAACAAATTGTGGACATGCACTCTTGCTCTAGGTTTTAACCTTGTTTCATTTTTAAATTCTTAAACAACTATTTATGTAAAGGCTGTCAAAATTTTCTTCAAAAAGGAAAAGCCTGCCATCATTTCTACTTTATTCAAATTTTGGAAAGCTTAAAAACATTTCTCTTAAAGAACTGACATGGTCTTGAATCAACACCTAGATGGTCCCAGTACCAGTCCAAACTCCATTACTGATTAACTCATAACATGGTTTTAGAAAAAACTTCTTTATTAGCATTTTTGCCTAAAGCAGGGACAGTGATAACATCCTAACAAAAAAAGTACAAGGTGATCTGTTATGGATTGACCATCTAGGAATACAAAATGCTTTCACCAACAATTTGGTCATACATTCAAACTTAACAACCAAGCTCTGATACGGCCATCATCCTGGTCATTCAAGTCTAGGGATTATTTTGTGAAATTGTGTGGGACACTGAGAAAGAGAGGAAGAGATTTTCAATCAAGCAAATCTAACAATAAGATTTAGCAGATTCAACTGTGCAGTGGGTTGATATTTGTACTTCTATTATTAGTACATTCTTTATTCCTGTGTCATCTAAAGACAATGGTATATTCAGATTGCCTCTTATGCTGCAAATGATTGTGATTTAAAGACTAATAATATATAAAAAGTAATGTATGTGTTAAAGAGCCACTCATGAACTCCTTGGGAATTGGGGTAGCAACCAGCTACTTATACACCTAAAGGAGTTCATATATCATCTTCTTACTAAATAAAGAGAAGTTTATTTCTCTTGATAAAGAGAAGTTTTTACTGTGTAATCTCAGAATTGTTGTTAAGGCCTCTTTCTTCTATCTCAATATCTTTTTCCTTGATTCACATTGGGTGTACAGATAGATAAGGAGGGAAAATACTTCTTGGTCATATAATTACCTCTTAGCTCCAACTGTACAATTCTTTTGTTTTTGAACTCCAGACTCTTTAATGATGATGCACTTATAGCTATCAGCCAATTAACCTTCATCTTCTATAGTTCTATAGTTCTTGCAAGAATGTGTGCCTTTTATCTGAGGGGTAATTTATGCCATGAAAATTAACCTTAATGGGGATAAAGCACCAGTAGAGAGCATGATGCTCATTAAGGCATTTGATTCTCATTTATATGATATTAAAAAAAACTTATTTGTGAATACATAGGGCCAGGAAGTGAAGGAAGGTGTTACAGGTAAGATGATTTCATTTGCTGACTCAGTTTATTCAGTTAGATTGAGTAAACTATCAAATGATAAATGATTGGACATTTTAAGTAACAACTTGAACTGTTTACAAGGTATCTCTATCTGGATGTGCCAAAGTGAACCCTATCCCAGCATGTTTCAAACTGAACCTCCTTATAGTTCGAACTCCTGCTCTTCCTCTTGAACTCTCGTTCACCACCCTACCTCAGTTCAAGCCCACTTCACCTGTCACATGGCTATTGCCAATGCCTCCTGACCCTCCAGTCTTACCGCTCCCCAACCCATCCTGCACACAGTTTCTACAGCAATCTTTATTTTGAGTAATATTTAATAATATTTTCTGATCACAAAAGGAATTTGGTTCGTTGAAGTAAATTTGTCAAATGCACCACCACCAAGAAAAAAGCCCACAAAAATGAAAACCCTACCGTGCATCAATACTTATGGTTAACATTTTGGTGTGTATCTTTCCAGTGTGTCTGTGCTTGTGTGTGTATAGTTTTGGAGAACACTTTACACATTATTATATAACCTATTTTTAAGTAAATTTCATATTGAAGTATAACACACATACAAATAACAAGTTAACATCTTGGTTAATTTTTACAAAGTGAATATATTTGTTTAACTACTACCCAGATCAAGAAATAGGTTATTCACTCACTAGAAACACTTCTTTTGTCCCCTCCCTCTCATTACCTCTGGTAACCACTATTCTGACATTATTATTTGTGCACACATTTCAGTTTAAATACATGGAATTATACAGTGTGTTTTCTCTTTCCTATCTTCTTTCACTTTATTATAGCAGTAGTTTGTTCATTTTCATAAGAGTATTCCATGTACAAATATAACAAAATGTATTTATCCATTCTACTTTTATTGGAATCTAGGTCTTTCTGTTATCAGCTATTACAAATAATCCTGCTATGAACATTCTTTTTTTTTTCTTTTTTTTTTTGAACATTTTTCTCTGTATCTTTGGTGCACATGTAGATGCATTTACGTTGGGTGTATAGCTAGGAGTGGATTTACTGGGTCAAAGATTGCACATGTTAGCTTTAGTAGAGTTTGCCAAACAATGTCCCGAGGTGGTTGTACAAATAAACTCCTATTAGTAGCATATGAGAGTTTCCATTGCTCAACATCACTGTCAACACTGCAGGCTTTAGTTTTTATTTCTAAATTTACAATTCTGATGGGTACGCAGAGTTAGCTTATTGTGCTTTTAATTTGTGATTCCCAAATGCCTAGTGTTGTTTTCACAGGCTAAATGGCTATCTGGATGTCCTCTTTGGGATGTGCCTCGCCAAGACTTTAGGCCGTTTTTTTAAACTGAATTGTCTTTTTCCTTGTGATTTGTAAGAGTTCTTCTAACATTCTGAATACAAGTCTTTGATGTAGGATTTCTTTAAGCATACTGGATATTAATCCTTATTTGTACTGCAATATCTTTTCCTAATCTGTGGTTGTATTTCCACTATCTTAATGATGCATATTTATGGACAGAAGTTTTTAATTTTAATGAAGTCCAATTTATCCATCTTTTTCTTTCTAGTTAGTGTTTTTCAAAATGTTTAGGAATATCTGTCAACCACAAGTTATTAGATATATTTGCATGTGATTATTATAGAAGTTCTATTATTTTATTTTTCATATTTAGGTCTAAAATCCATGTAGAATATGTATGGTTTTCGACTCCAACATGTTAGCTTTGAAGTCACTACTTCCTCACCAGAAGAAGAAATCTGAACAAACTAAAAATCAATAACTCTTCTTAGATGCATCAGAAAATTGTGGTCCCACAGCAAACCACTACATCGAAAACTGGAGTCAGGCAAACATAGAGAATCACGCTTTGCCAGGAGCAGAAGCTACTGTCTGGATCCAGCACCCACAGGAACACTTAAAGTATAATTTATGAATTGCTGGAGACTCAGTGTGAACTAACTTTGAAAGTTAAAAATGCCAGGGGTAGAACTTCCCTGGTGGCTCAGTGGGTAAGACTCTGAGCTCCCAATGCAGGGGGCCTGGGTTCGATCCCCGGTCAGGGAACTAGATCTCACATGCATGACACAACTAAGAGGTCGCATGACACAACTAAGGAATGTGTGAATGTGTGAGCCACAACTAAGGAGCACACATGCCACAACTAAGGAGCAGGTGAGCTGCAACTAAGGAGCCCACCTGCCGCAACTAAGACCCGACGCAGCCAAGTAAATAAATTAATTAAATAAATGAAAAAAAATATGCTGGGGGCCCAGCTTTAGAAAGACCCTACACTTTCATGAATTTCACCTCCAAGAGACCCATCAGGTTGTTATGGTGAGGATCTGAGAAAAATCCCCTCCTGCTTCCAGCAAGGAGAGCAGGAAAAGTAATCATTTTGATATATACACAGGGAAAAATCGCCCCTTTTACAATATGCCTATGGCATTCTATTCTTTGTAACAAAGGCCAGCTCTCAAGGGAAACTACTTTATAAAAGCCTTATCTGTCCTGGGGGAAGGACAATTAGCCAATGCCAGCCTCTGATAGTCTTTCAGTCACATAAGGGGAGGGGGAGAAAAGCTTAAGAAATTCTTCTGAAAGTTACAGCCCAGGGACTCTCACCCATTAAAAAAAATAAAAAAGATATCTAATCATAAGATAATAGAACACTTCCCCTTCCCAATATATTACCACCTATCAAAGGAGCTCCAGGATGATAACAGAGGATTACAACTGAGAGATCTGCAAGATACAGACAATTTAAGAAGTTTCTAGGAAAACCCAAATACCTCAGAGGTGCAAAAACAAAGAAGAACTTGAAGCTTCTGATACCTACAGCTAGAGCAAACAGTAAACACAGCCTAACTTCTAGCCAGATAAACAAAATCTCACACTTAAAAGGCCTATTTACCTCAGTTCCTATTTCCCAATACATTTTGTCTGTATTTGTCTGAAGAGACAAAGCAAGCTTCACAACCAGACTCAGATAGGACATGATTTTAGAATTATCAGGCCAGGAATTTAAAATAACTATGATTAGTATGCTAAGAGCTCTCATAGGAAAAGTGGACAACAAGCAAAAACTTATAAGTAATGTAAGCCGAGAGATGGAAACTCTAAGAAAAAAACAAAAGGAAATGCTAGAAACCCAAAACGCTGTAAAATACTTCACCCAATAACAAAACAACATTCTTCTTAGGCTCAAGTGGAACATTCACCAAGATAGACCACATTCCGGGCCATCAAATACATCTGTACAAATTTTTAAAAATAGAAATCATAGAAAGTATGCTCTCAGCCACAACTGAATTAAAATAGAAATCAGTAATACAAAGATACCTGAAAAAAATCCATATATTTGGAGATTAGACAACACACTTCTAAATAACATACTGGCCAAAGAACTCTCAAGAATATTTAAAAAATATTTTTAACTAAACGAAAATGAAAATATATTTATTAAAAGGTGTGGGATGCAGTGAAAGCAGTTTTGAAAGAGAAATTTATAGCATTGAATGCATATAATAGAAAAGAAGAAAGTTCTAAAATCAGTCATTTCCACCTTAAGAAACTATAGATAGAAGAGCCACATAACCCTAAAACAAGCAGAAGAAAATAACCAATAAAAATTAGATCAAAAATCAATGAAATTGAAATTACAGAAGTAACAAAGAAAATCAACAAAACTCAAAGTAGCTTCTTTGAAAAAAATCAATAAAATTGATAAAACTTCAGCCAAGACAACCAAGAGAAAAAAGACGACACCAATTACTAATACCAGAAATTAAAGACATCACTACTCATCCCATGGCCATCAAAAGGATAATAAGTGACTATTGTGAACAACTCTTTGCCTATAAATTTAATAATTTAGATTAAATGGACTAATGCTTTGAAAAATAAAATCTACCAAAACTCACACAAGGAGAAATAGATCATCTGAATAGTCTTATGCCTATTTTAAAAATTGAATCAACAACTGATAACCTTCCAAAACAGAAAGTACCTGGCCAAAATGGCTTCACTGGTGAATTCTTCCAAACATTTAAGGAAGAAATCATAACAACTCACTACTCTCTCTTCTCAGAAATAGGAAGCAGAGGGAACACTTCCTAAGTCATTCTACTAGGCCGTCATTACTCAAATACCAAAACCAGACAAAGGCATTACAAGACAGGAAAATTACAGGAGCAAAAGCAACCCAATGGATAAAGGATACTCTTTTCAACAAATGGTGCTGGAACACCTGGATATCCAGATGCAAAAAAAAATAGTAATAATAAAAACACAGCCCTACACCTTTCACAAAAATGAACTAAAATTGGATCATAGACCTAACTGTAAAATGCTAAACTATAAAACTTCTAGAAGACAACATAGGAGAAAATCTAGGTGGCCTTGAGTTTGACAATGAGTTTTTAGATACAACTCCAAAAGCATAATTCATGAAGGAAATAATTGATAAGTTGAACTTCATTAAAATCAGAATTTTCTGCTCTGTGAATTTTCTGCCTGTGACACTGTTAAGAGAACGAAAAGATAAGCCACAAACTGGAAAGAAAATATTTTCCAAGCACTTATTTGATAAAGGACTTGTATGTAGAATGTACTAAGAACTCTTAAAATTCAACAATAAGAAACAACTCAATGAAAGAATGGACAAAAGATATGAACAGACACCTTACCAAAGAAGATATATAGATGGCAAGTAAGCATTTGAAAAGATGTTCAATGTCATATGTCACTAAGGAATTGCAAATTAAAACAACAGTGAGATATCATTACACACCTATTGAATGGCCAAAATCCGAAACACTGACACCACCAAATGCTGGATGTGGAAAAACAGGAGCTCTCATTCATTACTGGTGGGAATGCAAAATGGTACGGCCATTTTGGAAGACAGTTTCGCAGTTTTTCACAAAGCTAAAGATAGACTTATCATACAAATACCAATGTGTTCCTAAGTATTTACCCTAAGGAGTTGAAAACTTATGTCCACACAAATTTTTATAGCAGCTTTATTCATAATTGCCCAAAACTGGAAGCAACCAAGGTGTCTCTCAATTGATAAATGGATAAACCAAACTATGGCACATCCATGCAGTGGAATGTTATTCAGCACTAAAAAGAAATGAATTATCAAGCCATAAAAGACAAGGAAGAACCTTAAATGCATATAGCTCAATAAAAGTAGCCAGTCTTAAAAAGTTACACACTCATTTCAACTATATGACATTCTGGAAAAGGCAAAACTATACAGACAATAAAAAGATCAGTGGTTGCTATGGATTTGTGGAGGGGAATGGGAGACATGAATAGGTGAAGCAAAGGGGAACTTCAGGGCAGTGAAACTATTCTGTATGATATTGTAATGGTGGACAGGTGACATTATGCATTTGTCGAAACCATAGAACTGTACAGCACAAAGAGAACCCTAATGTAAACTATGGACTTTGGTTAATAATAATGTATCAGTTATGGTTTATCAATTGTAACAAATTACCATACTAATACAAGATGCTAAAACTAGGGGAAACTGAGCAAGGAAGAGGGAGTGTGAAGTACTCTATACAATCTGTTCAGTTTTTCTGTAAACTTAAAGCTGCTCTAAAATATAAAGTCTATTAATTTTTTTAATCCACATAGAATTGATTTGTATGTATTTTCCCAACTAGGGACCATGATTCCATACATACATGTTGAATATATATTTATATAAAGATTCTATACACACATGGCATGTATATATATGTATATATTCTGTATATATTCATGTTAAATTTACTCAGTACTACAGCAAGGGACATTTATAATGAAGCAAGTCACAAGTGTCATATATATGTAACTCTGTACTCTTTATTCTGTTCCATCAGTCTATTTTATTTACTCTTTCCTTTTCTGTAATGTTTTTGGAGATGCTGGTTTTAAAGTAATGCTGAATACATAAAATAATTAGGAAGGATTCTCTCCCATTCTGGTCTCTGGAAGATTTGTATAAAAGTTTTTTTTTCTCCATAAATGTTTGGAACAATTAAGCATCTGGGCCTGTAGTTCTTTGTTGAAAAGCTTTTAATTATGAATTAAATTTCTCTAAAAGTATTTCTTAAAAGACTTTAAGAGTGTTTCTTAAGATGCTTTCAGATTTTGTTTCTTCTTATGTCAATTTCAGTATGTTTTACAGAAATTTATCCATTCAAATCTATTTTTCAAAATTATTGGCACAAAGTTAATAACATTTTCCTATTTATGTCATTTTAATAGCTTTATTGAGACCATTTCCATTTGATGAAATGCACACTACTTAAGACTACATTTCAGTGAATTTTGACAAATGTATACTCACATTAACCACCACTACAATCAAGATATGGAACATTTTTATTATCCCAAATAATTTATTCATTTCCTTTCATAGTCAACCACTC
Organism: Physeter macrocephalus; assembly: GCF_002837175.3. Lineage (NCBI taxonomy): Eukaryota > Metazoa > Chordata > Mammalia > Artiodactyla > Physeteridae > Physeter > Physeter macrocephalus. The sequence goes on along the minus strand of NC_041224.1, from coordinate 119,311,424 downwards.
TCAACCCTCAACCACACCTCCAGGTCACAAATAACCACTGATCTGCTTTCTGTTATTATAGATTAATTTTGTCTGTATTAGAACTTTCTGGAAAGGCAATCATGCAGTATATTCCATTTTATGTTTGGCTTTGTTCTTTCAGCATGTTTACAGAGCTCATCCATGTTGTTTCACGTATCAGTAGTTTGGTTTTTTTAATTGCTCAGTAGTGTTATACTACTTGGGTATTCCACATGTAATTTGCTTTGGGTTATTCCCAGTTTTTAGCTATTATGCTATTATAATAAAGCTGCTATGATCGTTCACATACAAGGTTTCATGTGAACATATATTCATTCCTTTTGGGTAAATATCTATAAGTGGGTTTGCTGGGTTGTACAGTAAGTGAATGTTTAACTTTATACTGAACTGTCAAACTATTTTTCAAAGTGATTGTACAATTTTACATTCCGAGGTGCAATGTATGAGAGTTTCATATTTTCACCAAAGCTTGGTTGTGCCAATCTTTTCAATTTTAGCCAGTCTAGTGGGTGTGTAGTGTTAGCTCACTGTGGCTTTAATTTGCATATCTTTAATGGCTAATGATTTCTATCATCTTTCCGTGTGTCTATTGGTCATTCACATGTCTTCCTTTGTAAACTAAAATTTTGCCTAATTTTTTTTTTTGGCGGTACGCGGGCCTCTCACTGTTGTGGCCTCTCCTGTTGCGGAGCACAGGCTCCGGACGTGCAGGCTCAGCCGCCATGGCTCACGGGCCCAGCCGCTCCGCGGCATGTGGGATCTTCCCGGACCAGAGCCCGAACCTGTGTCCCCTGCATCGGCAGGCAGACTCTCAACCACTGCGCCACCAGGGAAGCCCTTGCCTAATTTTTAATTGGGTTGTTTGTCCCTTATTGAGTTATACAGTTCTTATATATTTGGGGTATAAGACTGTTGTCAGTTATATGAACAGTAAATAATTTGACAGTCTGTGGCTTGCCCTTAACAGTGTCTTCGAAGAGTAAAAATTTTAAAAATTTTATGAAATCCTATTTATCAATTGTTTTCTTTTATCCATTTTGTACTCTACCTAAGAAATCTTTGGCTACCCTAAGGACATGAAGATATTCTCTTGTTTTCTTCTGGAAGCTTTATAGTTTCAGATCTGATGCTTGGGTTCATTTTGAGTTAATTTCGTATATGGAGTGAGTCAAGGGTCAAGATTTGTTTTTTCTCCACGTGGATATTGAATTGGTCCAGCACCATTTATTGGAAAAACCGTCCTTTCCCAAATTGAATTACCTTGCCACCTTTGTCAAATAGCAATGGACCATATATATATATATATATATATATATATATATATATGTAGGTCTATTCCTAAACTCTCTACTCTGTCCCATTACTCTTTTTTCTATCTTAATACAAATTCCATGCTGTCTTGATTACCGTAGCTTTATAGAAAGTCTCAAAATCAGATATCCTAAGTCCTCCACTTTTGTTCTTAATTTTCAAAATTGTTTGGCTGTTCTAGACAACTTTGCATTTTCATATACACTGTAGAATCAATCTGTCAGTTTCCACAAAAGAGACTGCTGAAATTTTCATTGGAATTGCATTGGAAATATAAATCAATTTGAGAAGGACTGACATCTTAAAAATACTGATTTCTTTCAATCCAAGAAAATAGTGTATCTATTTATTTAGGTCTTCTTTAATTTCTCTCAGTAGTGTCTCTTCTGTGTACAAGTTTTTCACATATTTTGTTAAAATTATTCCCAAGTTTTTCATATTGTTTGTTGCTCTTGTAAATGATATTTATAAAAACTTCATTTTCCACTTTGGGGTGTGTGTGTGCACATGCATGTATTATATATGTATGTATTATGTATGTGTATATATTTACATACACATATGCAATTTTTGTACATTGACTTGTTTCTCTGTACAGTCTTTAGTTCTAGTAGCTTTTCTGTAATTCCTTAGAATTTGATATGTATGTAATAATATCTATTGAGAATTCTTGTCTCTATGTTCATGAGGGTTACTGGTCTGTAGTTTTCTTTCCTTATAAGGTCTTTGCCTGATTTTGGTATTAGGATCATGATGGCCTCATAAAATGATTTTGGAAGTGTTCCCTCCTCTCCTGTTTTCTAGAAGACATTGTGTAGAATTGGTATTATTTCTTCCATGAATATTCGATAGAATTTTCCAAAGGGCTATCTGAGCCGGTCAGAACTTGAACATCTCCCAGTCCTGTGAGCAATGGGAATTGTTCAGTTTACAGCACCCTGGTAGTTTTTTGCCCTGCCCTGTGGAGTTTCACCTTATTCACGCATAGTTCAGCATTCAGAAACACACTCAAGAACCAGGCATCTGGTAACGTCTTCTTTGTGTAGTTCCCTTCTCCCTGATACACTCTGCCCCACGAATTCCAGCTGCCTTAGACTTCCCAAACTTTAACCTCAGTCTCCTGGGTGGGATTTCCATTCTCCTTTCAGGTTGCCCCTCTCTATGCCACAGACTGGAAAGCTCCTCCAGTCAAAAGATGGGGGTGATCATGGGGCTCACCTTGTTTGTTTTTCTTCACTCAAGGATCAGAGTCCTGTGCTATGTGTAGTTCAATGTCTAAACACAGAGGCTTCATAAATTGTATCCAAGTTGCTAATGGCAGGAGGACCAGTCCATCATCATTTATTCCCTGTGGGTAAATTCCTGTTATGCTTTTAATGTCTTTAGAATTTGTAGATATCTCTTTTTTAGTCCTCATTTTGGTAATTCATGCCTTTTTTCTTTTGTTCATTATAATTTTTGCTAAGGGTTTATCAATTTTATTAGTCTTTTCAAAGAACCAACTTCTGATTTTATTGATTTTCTCTGAAATCTGTTCCATTACTTACTGCTCTAGTCTTTAATTCCTTTCTTCTCTTTCCTAGGTTTAATTTGCTGTTTCTTTTCTAACTTCTTCAGATAGGTACATACGTCATGGATTTTTAGCTTTTCTTCTTTTCTAATATATACAAGCAAGACTATAATATTCCCTTGGAATGTTATCTAAGCTTCTTTGGATAAGTTTTAAAATGTAATGTTTTCAATATCATTCAGTTAAAATATTTTCTAACTTCTATTGTGGTTTATTCTTTGACCCATAGAATTTTCTACTTTATATTTCTGATTTCTTAATTACATCCACTATGGTCAGAGAACATGCTTTGTACTATTTTAATCCTTAAAATGTGTTCAGATTTGTTTTATGGCCAAGCACATGGTCAGTTTTGCTAAGTGTTCTATGTCATTTGGGAAGATATATTCTACAGCTGCTGAGAGCAGGGTTCTACAGATGCCAATTAAGTCAAGTTTGTTGTGTCAAAATTTTCTTGCTTTTTTTTTTGGTTTGTCACTTTTCCTATCAGTGTGTTAAAAATATTCTTTCATAATTGTGGATTTTCCTATTATTCTTTTTAGTTCTGTCAGTTTGTGCTTTATGTATTTTGAGGTTGTACTATTAAATTTATACAGGTTTAGAAATACTGTTGGCCCTTGAAACTTGAACTGTGTGGGTCCACATATGTGGAATTTTTCAGTAAATATGTACCACAGTACAACACGATCCATGGTTGGTTGAATCTGTGGATGCAGAACCACAGATTTTCAACTGCACAAGGGCCAGGAGCTCTTAATCCCCACATTGTTCAAGGGTCAACTGTAGTATATATTTCTATAATAATAGTGTTTTGATTACTATAAACACTATAATAAAAGTGTTTTTTATTATAAACACTTTTATAATAAAAGTGTTTATTATAAACACTATAATAAAAGTGTTTGATTAACACTTTTCTCAATGTGGAATTCCTCTTCTTTGCCTTTCATCAACCGGCAGGTGAGCTGGTGGCTGGCCTCAGTTACATGACTGTTGGTTGTGAGGCTGCTGGCCAGATACTGGCTGATTCCTGGCTGGGGCATTTGGGTCTCCTCAACAGGGCCTCTCATCCTTCAGCACATGGCAATCTAAGAGCTTCCATACAGCAAAGCTCAAGCACTTTTCAAGCCACTGCTTAGTCATGTTTTCCAGTGTCCAATTGGCCAAATGAAGTCATGTGGGCAACCCAGTTTCAAGATAGAGTAGATGTCACCTTCTGTTGGAGGAACTGCATGGCCACATTGCAATGGGGCATATATCCAGAAATGGAAAGAATTTGTGGGCATTTTTGTAATCTACTACAACTTCTAACCCCAAACAGCAGGATGAACCTGTGTATACTCTCTGACTCCACTTCTTCCCTTCTCTCTCTCTCCATCCCTCCCTCTCTCTGTCAAACAGCAAATGTATTAGCCTTCTAATTTAATAAGAGGTAGAATAGATAGGTTACTGAATTGCTATTGAATATATCTTGTTTTATAAATACTACTGGATACAAATCAGGAAATTGCCCTTTTTTTTGGTATTTTATTTTTTTATTTTTTTAACATCTTTATTGGAGTATAATTGCTTTACAATGGTGTGTTAGTTTCTGTTTTATAACAAAGTGAATCAGTTACACATATACATATTTCCCCATATCTCTTCCTTCTTGCATCTCGCTCCCTCCATCCCTCCCTATCCCACCACTCCAGGTGGTCACAAAGCACCGAGCTGATCTCCCTGTGCTATGCGGCTGCTTCCCGCTAGCTATCTATTCTATGTTTGGTAGTGTATATATGTCCATGCCACTCTCTCACTTTGCCACAGCTTACCCTGCCCCCTCCCCGTATCCTCAAGTCCATTCTCTAGTAACTCTGCATCTTTATTCCCACCTTGACCCCTAGGTTCTTGTGACCATTTTTTTTCCTTTTTCTTTTTATATTCCATATATATGTGTTAGCATACGGTATTTGTTTTTCCCTTTCTGACTCACTTCACTCTGTATGACAGTCTCTAGGTCCATCCACCTCACTACAAATAACTCAGTTTCGTTCCTTTTTATGGCTGAGTAATATTCCATTGTATATATGTGCCACATCTTCTTTATCCATTCATCT
>NC_041224.1:119300703-119305920 GCF_002837175.3 Physeter macrocephalus | reverse complement strand
TCCTTTGCTGTGCAAAAGGTTTTAAGTTTCATTAGGTCCCATTTGTTTATTTTTGTTTTTATTTCCATTTCTCTAGGAGGTGGGTCAAAAAGGATCTTGCCATGATTTATCTCATACAGTGTTCTGCCTGTGCTTTCCTCTAAGAGTTTGATGGTGTCTGCCCTTATGTTTAGGTCTTTAATCCATTTTGAGTTTATTTTTGTGTATGGTGTTAGGGAGTGTTCTTGCATTCCTATACACTAATGATGAAAAATCTGCAAGTGAAATTAAGAAAAAAACTCCCATTTACCACTGCAACAAAAAGAATAAAATATCTAGGAATAAACCTACCTAAGGAGACAAAAGACCTGTATGCAGAAAATTATAAGACACTGATGAAAGAAATTAAAGATGATACAAATAGATGGAGAGATATACCATGTTCTTGGATTGGAAGAATCAACATTGTGAAAATGACTCTACTACCCAAAGCAATCTACAGATTCAAAGCAATCCCTATCAAACTACCACTGGCATTTTTTACAGAACGAGAACAAAAAATTTCACAATTTGTATGGAAAACCAAAAGACCCTGATTAGCCAAAGCAATCTTGAGAACGAAAAATGGAGCGGGAGGAATCAGGCTCCCTGACTTCAGACTATACTACAAAGCTACAGTAATCAAGACAGTATGGTACTGGCACAAAAACAGAAATATAGATCAATGGAACAGGATAGAAAGCCCAGAGATAAACCCACACACATATGGTCACCTTATCTTTGATAAAGGAGGCAAGAGTATACAGTGGAGAAAAGACAGCCTCTTCAATAAATGGTGCTGGGAAAACTGGACAGCTACATGTAAAAGAATGAAATTAGGAAACTGCCCTTTTAAAAAGATGCTTTGTGTTCAGATATAACCCATTTCAAGAAGTCACGTGTCAAAAGCCAGCGTACTTCCCACTTTATATTTTGCACTTTTTTAAAAGAAAAGAAGGAAATAAACTAGCAGATGTATTCAAAAGTGGGAAAAGTAAGTGGCTATTTTTGGTCATATCTGCCTTTATAACATAATGAAGTTTGTAATTAATACATGTTAATGCAGAAAAAATATTATCAAACATTATAATTTAAAATTACCATTTTACAGGAGATAAAAATCATCCACTAATTGAAACCTTACTATGGCATTCTATGTCATGTTATCACCCTATGGACTGGGTCAGGGCAGATAAGCCCTGGAAGTAAAATGGTCACACATAGATTAAAAACCAAAACACTCTCTAAGGGTTAAAAATTAGTGATTCTTAAAAATAATTCTGGGAAGGAGACCTTCAAGATGGCGGAGGAGTAAGACGTGGAGATCACCTTCCTCCCCACAAATATATCAGAAGTACATCTACATGTGGAACAACTCCTACAGAACACCTACTGAACACTGGCAGAAGACCTCAGACTTCCCAAAAGGCAAGAAAATCCCCACATACCTGGGCACGACAAAAGAATAGGGACAGGACCTGCACCTCTCAGAGGGAGCTGTGAAGGAGGACAAGTTTCCACCTACTAGGAAGCCCCTTCACTGGCGGAGACGGGGTGTGGCAGAGGGGAAGCTTTGGAGTCACAGAGGAGAACACAGCAACAGGGGTGCGGAGGGCAAAGCAGAGAGATTCCCGCACAGAGGATCAGTGCAGACCAGCACTCACCAGCCTGAGAGGCTTGTCTGCTCATCTGCCAGGACAGGTGGGAGCTGGGAGTTGAGGTTCGGGCTTTGGAGATCAGACCCCAGGGAGAGGACTGGGGTTGGCTGCATGAACACAGCCTGAAGGGGAGTAGTGCACCACTGCTACCTGGGAGGGAGTCCAGGAAGAAGTATGGAACTGCCTAAGAGGCAAGAGACCATTGTTTCAGGGTGCGCAAGGAGAGGGGATTCAGAGCACTGCCTAAACAAGCTCCAGAGACGGGCAGGAGCTGCGGCTATCAGCGCAGACCCCAGAGACGGGCATGAAATGCTGAGGCTGCTGCTACAGCCACCAAGAAGCCTGTGTGCAACCACAGGTCACTATCCACACCTCCCCTCCCAGGAGCCTGTGTAGCCCACCACTGCCAGGGTCCCTTGATGCAGGGACAACTTCCCTGGAAGAAGATACGGTGTGCCTCAGGCTGGTGGAATGTCACGCCAGCCTCTGCCACTACAGGCTCGTCCCACAATCCGTACCCCTCCCTCCCTGCCGGCCTGAGTCGGCCAGAGCCCCTTAATCAGCTTCTCCTTTAACCCTGTCGTGTCTGGGCAGGAACAGATGCCCTCAGGAGACCTACATGCAGAGGTGGGGCCAAATCCAAAGCTGAACCCCAGGAGCTGTGCGAACAAGAAGAGAAAGGGAAATCTCTCCCAGCAGCCTCGTGAGCAGTGGATTAAATCTCCAAAATCAACGTAATGTACCCTGCATCTCTGGAATACCTGAATACACAACAAATTATCCCAATATTGAGGCAGTGGACATCGGGAGCAACTATAAAATTGGGGTTTGCTTTCTGCATCTAATTTGTTTCTGGTTTTATGTTTATCTTAGTTTAGGATTTAGAGTTTACTATCATTGATAGATTTGTTTATTGATTTGCTCTCTTTTTTTATTTTTTTATATATAGATATATATTTTTTTCTTTTTTTCTTTTATGAGCATGTATGTGAATGCTTCTTTGTGTGATTTTGTCTGTATAGCTTTAGTTTTACAATTTGTCCTAGGGTTCTGTCTGTCCCTTTTTTTTTTTTTTATAGTTTTTAGCACTTGTTATCATTGGTGGATTTGTTTTTTGGTTTGGTTGCTCACCTCTTTCTTATTACATTTTAATTTTTTTATTTTTAATAATTTTTTTTGTTCATTTTAATAACTTTATTTTATTTTACTGTATTTCTTTCTTTTTTTCTCCCTTTTCTTCTGAGACATGTGGCTGACAGGATCTTGGTGCTCTGTCTGCGTGTCAGGCCTGTGCCTCTGAGGTGGGAGAGACGAGTTCAGGACATTGGTCCACCAGAGACCTCCAGGCACCACATAATATCAAATGGTGAAAGCTCTCCCAGAGATCTCCATCTCAATGCTCAGACGCAGCTCCACACAATGGTCAATAAGCTGCAGTGTTGGACACCCTTTGCCAAACAATTAGCAAGACAGGAACACAACCCCACCCATTAGCAGAGAGGCTACCTAAAATCATAATAAGATCACAGACACCCCAAAACACACCACCGGACGCAGTCCTGCCCACCAGAAAGACAAGATCCAGCCTCATCCACCAGAACACAGGCACCAGGCCCTTCCACAAGGAAGCCTACATAACCCAATGAACCAACCTTAGCCACTGGGGGTAGACACCAAAAACAATGGGAACTATGAACCTGCAGCCTGCAAAAAGGAGACTCCAAACACAGTAAGTTAAGCAAAATGAGAAGAAAGAGAAATACACAGCAGATGAAGAGGCAAGGTAAAACCCCACCAGACCAAACAAATGAAGAGGAAATAGGCAGTTTACCTGAAAAAGAATTCAAAGTAATGATAGTGAAGATGATCCAAAATCTTGGAAATAGAATGGAGAAAATACAAGAAACATTTAACAAGGACCTAGAAGAACTAAAGAGAAAAAGAAAGGGACTGAGAAAATATTTGAAGAGATTATAGTTGAAAGCTTCCCTAATATGGGAAAGGAAATAGTTAATCAAGCACAGAAAGCGCAGAGTCCAATACAGGATAAATCCAAGGAGATACACGCCCAGAGACATATTAATCAAACTATCAAAAATTAAATACAAAGAAAAAATATTAAAAGCAACAAGGGAAAAACAACAAATTTTAAAAGGGAAACCCCATAAGGTTAACAACTGATCTTTCAGCAGAAACTCTGCAAGCCAAAAGGGTGTGGCAGGACATATTTAAAGTGATGAAAGGGAAAAACCTACAACCAAGATTACTCTACCCAGCAAGGATCTCAATCAGATTTGAAGGAGAAATCGAAAGCTTTACAGACAAGCGAAAGTTAAGAGAAATCATCACCACCAAACCACCCCTACAACAAATGCTAAAGGAACTTCTCTAGGCAGGAAACACAAGAGAAGGAAAAGACCTACAATAACAAACCCAAAACAATTAAGAAAATTGTAATAGGAACATAAATATCGATAACTACCTTAAATGTAAATAGATTAAATGCTCCAACCAAAAGACATAGACTGGCTACATACATACAAACACAAAACCCAAATATATGCTGTCTACAAGAGACCCACATCAGACCTAGAGACACATACAGACTGACACTGTGCAAATGGATAAAGATATTCCATGCAAATGGAAATCAAAAGAAAGCTGGAGTAGCAATTCTCATATCAGACAAAATAGACTTTAAAAGAAAGACTATTAAAAGAGACAAAGAAGGACACTACATAATGCTCAAGGGATCAATCCAGGAAGAAGACATAACAATTGTAAATATTTATGCAACCAACATAGGAGCACCTCAATACATAAGGCAAATGCTAACAGCCATAATGGGGAAATTGACAGTAACACAATCATAGTAGGGGATTTTAACACCCCACTTTCACCAATGGACAGATCATCCAAAATGAAAATAAATAAGGAAACAGAAGTTTTAAATGATACATTAAACAAGATGGACAATTGATTTTTATAGGACATTCCACCCAAAAACAACAGAATACACTTTCTTCTCAAGTGCTCATGGAACATTCTCCAGGATACATCATATCTTGGGTCACAAATCAAGCCTTGGTAAATTTAAGAAAATTGAAATCATATCACATGTCGTATCTGACAACTACACTATAAGACTAGATATCAATTACAGGAAAAAAATCTGCAAAAATACAAACACATGGAGGCTAAACAATACACTACTAAATAACCAAGAGATCACTGAAGAAATCAAAGAGGAAATCAAAAAATACCTAGAAACAAATGACAATGAAAACATGACAACCCAAAACCTATGAGATGCAGCAAAAGCAGTTCTAGGAGGGAAGTTTAGAGCAATACAATCCTACCTCAGCAAATAAGAAACATCTCAAAGACACAACTTAACACTACACCTAAAGCAGTTAGAGAAAGAAGAACAAAAATACCCCAAAGTTAGCAGAAGGAAAGAAATCATAAAAATCAGATCAGAAATAAATGAAAAAGAAATGAAGGAAATGATAGCAAAGATCAATAAAACTAAAAGCTGGTT
>NC_041224.1:119298764-119300619 GCF_002837175.3 Physeter macrocephalus | reverse complement strand
TAACAACTGACATTGCAGAAATACAAAGGATCATGAGAGATTACTACAAGCAACTCTATGGCAATAAAATGGACAACCTGGAAGAAATGGAAAAATTCTTAGAAAAGCACAATCTTCTTAGACTGAACCGGGAAAAATAGAAAATATGAACAGACCAATCACAAGCACTGAAATTGAGACTGTGATTAAAAATCTTCCAACAAACAAAAGCCCAGGACCAGATAGCTTCACAGGCAAACTCTATCAAACATTTAGAGAACAGCTACACCTATCCTTCTCAAACTCCTCCAAAATATAGCAGAGGGAGGAACATACACAAAATCATTCTATGAGGCCACCAAAACTCTGATACCAAAACCAGACAAAGATGTCACAAAGAAAGAAAACTACAGGCCAATATCACTGATGAACATAGATGGAAAAATCCTCAACAAAATACTAGCAAACAGAATGCAACAGCACATTAAAAGAATGACACAATATGATCAAGTGGGGTTTATCCCAGGAATTCAAGGATTCTTCAATATACACAAATCAATCAATGTGATACACCATATTAACAAACTGAAGGAGAAAAACCATATGATCATCTCAATAGATGCAGAAAAAGCTTTCGACAAAATTCAACACCCATTTATGATAAAAATCCTCCAGAAAGTAGGCATAGATGGAACTTACCTCAAAATAATAAAGGCCTTATATGGCAAACCCACAGCCAACATCGTTCTTTTTCTTTTAAATTTAATTATTTTTCTTATTAGTTATCCGTTTTATACACATCAATGGATACATGTCAACCCCAATCTCCCAATTCATCACACCCACACCCCCACCCCCTGCTGCTTTCCCCTCTGGTGTCCATACATTTTTTCTCTACTTCTGTGTCTCAATTTCTGCTCTGCAAACCGGTTCATCTGTACCATTTTCTACATTTCACATATATGCGTTAATATATGATATTTGTTTTTCTCTTTCTGACTTACTTCACTCTGTATGACAGTCTCTAGATGCATCCACGTCTCTACAAATGACCCAATTTCATTCATTTTTATGGCTGAGTAATATTCCATTGTATATATGTACCACATCTTCTTTATCCATTCGACTGTCAATGGGCATTTACTTTGCTTCCATGACCTGGCTACTGTAAATACTGCTGCAATGAACGTTGGGGTGCATGTGTCTTTTTGAAAATTATGGTTTTCTCAGGGTATATGCCCAGTAGTGGGTTTGCTGGGTCACATGGTAATTCTATTTTTAGTTCTTTAAGGAACCTCCATAGTGTTCTTCATAGTGGCTGTATCAATTTACATTCCTACCAACAGTGTAAGAGGCTTCCCTTTTCTCCACACCTTCTCCAGCATATGTTGTTTGTAGATTTTCTGATGATGCCCATTCTAACTGGTGTGAGGTGATACCTCATTGTAGTTTTGATTTGCATTTCTCTAATAATTAGTGATGTTGAGCAGCTTTTCATATGCTTCTTGGCCATCTGTGTGTCTTCTTTGGAGAAATGTCTATTTAGGTCTTCTGACCATTTTTTGATTGGGATTTTGTTTTCTTAACATTGAGCTGCACGAGCTGTTTATATATTTTGAAGATTAACCCTTTGTCTGATGATTCATTTGCAAGTATTTTCTCCCATTCTGAGGGTTGTCTTTTCGTCTTGTTTATGGTTTCCTTTGCTGTGCAAAAGATTTTAAGTTTCATTAGGTCCCGTTAGTTTAGTTTTGTTTTTATTTCCATTACTCTAGGAGGTGGATCAAAAAAGATATTGCTGTGATTTATGTCAAAGAGTGTTCTTCCTATGTTTTCCTCTAAAAGTGTTATAGTGTCTGGTCTTACATTTAGGTCT
>NC_041224.1:119298124-119298660 GCF_002837175.3 Physeter macrocephalus | reverse complement strand
CAGATTTTTCATCATTAGTGTATAGGAATGCAAGAGATTTCTGTGCATTAATTTTGTATCCTACAACTTTACCAAATGCATTGATTAGCTCTAGTAGTTTATGGTGGCATCTTTAGGATTCTCTACGTATAGTATCATGTCATCTGCAAAGAGTGACAGTTTTACTTCTTCTTTTCCAATGTGTATTCCTTTTATTTCTTTTCCTTTTCTGACTGCCGTGGCTAGGACTTCCAAAACTACGTTGCATAATAGTGGTGAGAGTGGACATCCTTGTCTTGTTCCTGATCTTAGAGGAAATGCTTTCAGTTTTTCACCATTGAGAACGATGTTTGCTGTGGGTTTGTCATATATGGTCTTTATTATGTTGAGGTAGGATCCCTCTATGCCCACTTTCTGGAGAGTTTTTATCATAAATGGGTGTTGAATTTTGTCAAAAGCTTTTTTTTGCACCTTTTGAGGGGTTATGGTGGCCTCATAGAATGAATTTGGGAGTTTTCCTTCCTCTGCAATTTTTTGAAAGAGTTTGAGAAGGATGG
>NC_041224.1:119215134-119290019 GCF_002837175.3 Physeter macrocephalus | reverse complement strand
TCATGGTGTATGATCCCTTTAATGTGTTGTTGGATTCTGTTTGCTAGTATTTTGTTGAGGATTTTTGCACCTATATTCACCAGTGATATTGGTCTGTAACTTTCTTTTTTTTTTTTTTTTTGTAGTATATTTGTCTGGTTTTGGTATCAGGATGATGGTGCCCTCGTAGAATGTGTTTGGGAGTGTTCCTTCCTCTGCAATTTTTTGAAAGGGTTTGAGAAGGATGGGTTTTAGCTCTTCTCTAAATGTTTGGTAAAATTCACCTGTGAAACCATCTGGTCCTGGACTTTTGTTTGTTGGAATGTTTTTAATCACAGTTTCAATTTCATGACTTGTGATTGGTCTGTTCATATTTTCTATTTCTTCCTGGTTCAGTCTTGGAAGATTATACCTCTCTAAGAATTTGTCCATTTCTTCCAGGTTGTCCATTTTTTCAGCACAGAGTCGCTTCTAGTAGTCTCTTAGGATGCTTTGTATTTCCACAGTGTCTGTTGTAACTTCTCCTTTTTCATTTCTAATTTTAATGAGTTGAGTCCTCCCCTTATTTTTCTTGATGAGTCTGGCTCATGGTTTATCAATTTTTTTAATCTTCTCAAAGGACTTGTGATTGGTCTGTTCATATTTTCTATTTCTTCCTGGTTCAGTCTTGGAAGATTATACCTCTCTAAGAATTTGTCCATTTCTTCCAGGTTGTCCATTTTTTCAGCACAGAGTCGCTTCTAGTAGTCTCTTAGGATGCTTTGTATTTCCACAGTGTCTGTTGTAACTTCTCCTTTTTCATTTCTAATTTTAATGAGTTGAGTCCTCCCCTTATTTTTCTTGATGAGTCTGGCTCATGGTTTATCAATTTTTTTAATCTTCTCAAAGAACCAGCTTTCAGTTTTATTGAACTTTGCTATTGTTTTCTTTGTTTCTATTTCATTTATTTCTGCTTTGATCTTTATGATTTCTTTCCATCTACCAGCTTTGGGTTTTGTTTGTTCTTCATTCTCTAGTTCCTTAGGTGTAGGTTAGATTGTTTATTTGAGATTTTTCTTGTTTCTTGAGGTAGGCTTGTATAGCTATAAACTTCCCTCTTAGAACTGCTTTTGCTGCATCCCATAAGTTTTGCATCGTCGTGTTTCCATTGTCATTTGTCTCTAGGTATTTTTTGCTTTCCTGTTTTATTTCTTCAGTGATCTCTTGGCTATTTAGTAACGTATCGTTTAGCCTCCAAGTGTTTGTGTTTTTTACGTTTTTTCCCCTGTAATTCATTTCTAATCTCATAGTGTTGTGGTCAGAAATGATGCTTGATTATGATTTCACTTTTCCTAAATTTACTGAGGCCTGACTTGTGACCCAAGATGTGATCAATCCTGGAGAATGTTCCTTGTGCACATAAGAAGTTAGTTTAATCTGCTGTCTTTGGAAGGAATATCCTATAAATATCAATTAAATCTATCTAGTCTATTGTGTCATTTAAAGCTTGTGTTTCCTTATTAATTTTCTGTTTGGTTCATCTGTCGATTCAGGTACCTGCAGTGTTAAAGTCCCCCACTATTAATGTGTTACTATCAATTTCCTCTTTTAGAGCTGTTAGCAGTTGCCTTATGTATTGAGGTGCTCCTATGTTGGGTGCATATAAATTTATAATTGTTATATCTTCTTCTTTGATTGCTCCCTTGATCATTATGTAGTGTCCTTCCTTGACTCTTGTAACATTCTTTATGATAAAGTCTATTTTATCTGATTTGAGTATTGCTACTCCAGCTTTCTTTTCATTTCCATTTGCATGGAATATCTTTTTCCATCTCCTCACTTTCAGTCTGTATGTGTCCCTAGGTCTGAAGTGGGTCTCTTGTAGACAGCATAAATATGGGTCTTGTTTCTGTATCCATTCAGCAAGCAAGTGGGCGTTTTTTTTGGAGCATTTAATCAATTCACGTTTAAGGTAATTATCAATATGTATGTTCCTATGACCATTTCTTAATTGTTTTGTGTTTGTTTTTGTAGATCCTTTTCTTCTCTTGTGTTTCCCACTTAGAGAAGTTCCTTTAGCATTTGTTGCAGAGCTGGTTTTGTGGTGCTGAATTCTCTTAGCTTTTGCTTGTCTGTAAAGGTTTTATTTTCTCTTGCAAATCGGAATGAGATCCTTGCTGGGTAGAGTAATCTTGCTTGTAGGTTTTTCCCGTTCATCACTTTAAATATGTCCTACCACTCCCTTCTGGATTCCAGAGTTTTTGCTGAAAGATCAGCTGTTAACCTTATGGGGATTCCCTTGTATGTTAATTGTTGCTTTTCCCTTGCTGCTTTTAATATTTTTTCTTTGTATTTAATTTTTGATAGTTTGATTAATATGTGTCTTGGGTGTTTCTTCTTGGATTTATCCTGTATTGGAGTCTCTGTGCTTGCTGGACTTGATTGACTATTTCCTTACCAATATTAGTGAAGTTTTCAACTATAATCTCTTCAAATATTTTCTCAGTCCCTTCTTTTTTCTCTTCTTCTTCTGGGACTTCTGCAATTTGAATGTTGGTACGTTTCATTTTGTCCCAGAAGTCTCTGAGATTGTCCTCAAGTCTTTTCATTCTTTTTTATTTATTCTGCTCTGTGGTAGTTATTTCCACTATTTTATCTTCCAGGCAACTTATCTGTTCTTCTGCCTCGGTTTTTCTGCTATTCATTCCTTCTGGAGAATTTTTAATATCATTTATTTTGTTGTTCATCATTGTTTGTTTCTGTTCTGCAGCTGTGAATTCCACCATTTTGTCTTCCAGGTCACTTATTCGTTCTTCTGCCTCAGTTATTCTGCTATTGATTCCTTCTAGTGTGGTTTTCGTTTCAGTTATTGTATTGTTCATCTCTGTTTATTTGTTCTCTTATTCTTCTAGATCTTTGTTAAACATTTATTGCATCTTCTCGATCTTTGCCTCCATTCTTTTTCCGAGGTCCTGGATCATCTTCACTATCATTATTCTGAATTCTTTTTCTGGAAGGTTGCCTATCTCCATTTCATTTAGTTGTTTTTCAGGGGTTTTATCTTGTTCCTTCATCTGGTACATAGCCCTCTGCCTCTTCATCTTGTCTATCTTTCTGTGAATGTGGTCTTTGTTCCACAGGCTGCAGGATTGTAGTTCTTCTTGCTTCTGCTGTCTGCCCTCTGGTGGATGAGGCTATCTAAGAGGCTTGTGCAAGTTTCCTGATGGGAGGGACTGGTGGTGGGGAGAGCTGGACGTTGCTCTGTTGGGCAGAGCTCATTAAAACTTTAATCCGCTTGTCAACTGATGCGTGGGGCTGGGTTCCCTCCCTGGTGGTTGTTTGGCCTGTTGCAACTCAGCACTGGAGCCTACCCGGGCTCTTTGGTGGGGCTAATGGTGGAGTCTTGGAGTGCTGACACCAAGGTGTACGTCCCAGAACTTCTGCTGCCAGTGTCCTTCTCCCTTGGTGAGCCACAGCTGCCCCCTGCCTCTGCAGGAGACCCTCCAACACTAGCAGGTTGGTCTGGTTTGGTCTCTTATGGGGGTCACTGCTCCTTCCCCTGGGTCCCGATGTGCACACTACTTTGTGTATGCCCTCCAAGAGTGGAGTCTCTGTTTCCCCCAGTCCTGCTGAAGTCTGCAATCAAATCCCGCTAGCCTTCAAAGTCTGATTCTCTAGGAATTCCTCCTCCCGTTGACAGAGCCCCAGGTTGGGAAGCCTAATGTGTTGCTCAGAACCTTCACTCCAGTGGATGGACTTCTGTGGTATAAGTGTTCTCCAGTTTGTCAGTCACCCACCCAGCAGTTATGGGATTTGATTTTATTGTGATAGCACCCCTCCTACCATCTCACTGAAGGTTGTCCTTTGTCTTTGAATGTGGGGTATCTTTTTTGGTGAGTTCCAGTGTCTTCCTGTTGATGATTGTTCAGCAGTTAGTTGTGATTCCAGTGTTCTCAAAAGAAGGAGTGAGAGCAGCCTCTTCTACTCGGCCATCTTGAACCAATCTTCCAACATCATTCTTAATGGTGAAAAATTGAAACCATTTCCTCTAAGATCAGGAACAAGACAAGGTGGTCTACTCTTACCATTATTATTCAACATAGTTTTGGAAGTATTAGCCACAGCAATAAGAGAAGAAAAAGAAATAAAAGGAATCCAAATTGGAAAAGAAGAAGTAAAGCCGTCATTGTTTGCAGATGATATGATACTACACACAGAGAGTCCTAAAGATGTTACCAGAAAACTACTAGAGCTAATCAATGCATTTTGTAAAGTAGCAGGACACAAAATTAATGCACAGAAATCTCTTGCATTCCTATACACTAATGATGAAAAATAGGAAAGAGAAATTAAGGAAACACTCCCATTTACCACTGCAACAAAAAGAATAAAATACCTAGGAATAAACAAAAGACCTGTATGCAGAAAATTATAAGACACTGATGAAAGAAATTAAAGATGATACAAACAGATGGAGAGATATACCATGTTCTTGGATTGGAGGAATCAACATTGTGAAAATGACTACACTACCCAAAGCAATCTACACGTTCAGTGCAATCCCTATCAAACTACTAGAGGCATGTGTCACAGAACTAGAACAAAAAATTTCACAATTTGTATGGAAACACAAAAGACCCCGAATAGTCAAAGCAATCTTGAGAAAGAAAAACGAAGCTGGAGGATTCAGGCTCCCAGACTTCAGACTATAAGGCAAAGCTATAGTAATCAAAACAGTATGGTACTAGCACAAAAACAGAAATATAGATCAATGGAACAGGATAGAAAGCCCAAAGATTAACCCACGCAACTATCATCACCTTATTTTTGATAAAAGATGCAAGAATATACAATGGAGAAAAGATAGCGTCTTCAATAAGTGATGCTAGGTAAACTCGACAGCTACTTCTAAAAGAATGAAATTAGATTGCTCCCTAACACCATACACAAAAATAAACTCAAAATGGATTAAAGACCTAAATGTAAGGCCGGACACTATAAAACTCTTAGAGGAAAACATAGGCAGAGGACTATATGACATAAATCACAGCAAAATCCTTTCTGACCCACCTCCTAGAGAAATGGAAATAACAAAAATAAGCAAATGGGACCTAATGAAACTTAAAAGCTTTTGCACAGCAAAGGAAACCATAAACAAGATGAAAAGACAACTCCCAGAATGGGAGAAAATATTTGCAATTGAAGCAACTGACAAAGAATTAATCTCCAAAATTTACAGGCAGCTCATACAGCTCAATAACAAAAAAACAACCAACACAATCCAAAAATGGGCAGAAGATCTGAATAGACATTTCTCCAAAGAAGATATACAGATTGCCACAGAGGAGAAACTAGTGGTTGCCAGAGAAGATGAGGCTGGGGAGGATGAGTGAAATAGGTGAAGGGAATTAAGAGGTACAAACTTCTAGTTATAAATGTCATGGGGATGTGATATACAGAACAGGGAATAGAGTTAATGGTATTGTAATAACTTTAAATGGTGACAGATGGTACCTAGACTTACTTTGGTGATCATCTTATAAATGTGTATAAATAGTGAATTACTATGTCATAAACCTGAACCTAATATAATATACTTATATTAATTATTGTTAATCATACTTCAATAAAAAATAGGTAAAACATTTTCACAGCAATATCTAGATTAGTATTTGACCAAACAACTGGGCACCATAGCCTAGCAGAGTTGACACATAAAATTAACTATCACAAAGATCAAAGGAGGGACAGTGAAAGCCCAAATCGGGAGATAGAGCCAGGGTAGGGGCTTGAGAAGAGCCATAGACAAACTCAAAGTCTGTGATCAGAAGCAAAGAGTCTGTATTGGATTGGTCAGGGCCAGGGAACCATAAGATACAAGTTGAACTGATGGTGAACTTGACCCCACCCTACCTCTTCTGATTGTGCTGAGTGCTGGTGCAGATGATACAGGTCCAAACTCCTGAGGTCTTCCACTGCAGGCTTTGCTCAAGCAGGCAGAGGCTAAGATTTTTCTTCCCTTGTTTCTCTAGCAAAATGTATCAATACCTGTCCTAAAAGTCTAATTTCATTAGGGTGCCTTCTTAGTGTTGCATAGCCAAGTTTTAGTTCTCTAATCTCAGGAGACAGTAAATTCTAACCTTTTGTTAATAAAAAATAAAATAGAGAATGGACTTGAGGACATGGGGAGGGGGAAGGGTAAGCTGGGACAAAGTGAGAGAGTGGCATGGACATATATACACTACCAAATGTAAAATAGATAGCTAGTGGGAAGCAGCCGCATAGCACAGAGAGATCTGCTCAGTGGTTTGTGACCACCTATAGAGGTAGGATAGGGAGGGTGGGAGGGAGACGCAAGAGGTAGCAGATATGGTGATATATGTATATGGATAGCTGATTCACTTTGTAATAAAGCAGAAACTAACACACCATTGTAAAGCCATTATACTGCAATAAAGATGTTCAAAAAAAAAGAAATGAAGCAAAATATTTAAGAAAGTAATCATTTCTGAGTAGTTAAAATATAGGTCATTTTTACTTTCTTTATTATATTTTTCTGTATTTTCCAATTTTCTATGTTTTTCATGTAGTGTTGTTATATATTATAACCAGAAGTTACCTATGCTACCTTTGAAAAGATTTGGAAATTACTAAAAATATTTTTAATAGTAGAGCAATAAAGATGATAATCAAAGGTAAAAAATAATAATAATTCTGGGAGATTTAAAATATAAGCCCTTTCCCCATCTATCTTGTCAAATACTTAAAAGACATTTGGAAAGAAAGCATCAGTTTTAAGTAATATTTCATAATAAAGTAGAACTGGACATGGAGTTCCTTGTGGTTAACCAGATACCATAGTGCAACTGTCACGTACAGTCCCTTAACCAGAGCCCAACTGTCCCCTCTCCATTAAAAAAAAATTGTTTCTAATTTTTCATCTATTAAATCTCTAAATCTCAGTTTTTCTAATGGTTCTTCTGCCATTAACCACTTCTCTATTTGCCATGCCAAATATCCTTTTAATATATTTCTGTACAAACATTTCAAAATTCTGCTTAACCAAGCATTTTGTAAAATTTTCTTTAAGGACTTTACATTCTCCAAAGTTATTCCACAGGAAACTACCCTTGTCCAAGGGCTGGGGCTGGAATTTCTTGATCTCAAATCCATGGCCATTGGCATGATGGCTGCAAAGACCTCCTATTCTCTCTTGGACCTAATCCAGTTTGGCTTTTGTCCCCATAATTCTACTAAAACTATTCTAGTCAAGGTCAAGAATCCAATGGAGAATCCTAAATACTCACATTGCTAGATAGATCTGAAGCATTTGACATAGTGAATTCATCTCTTCTTTATTTTATTTTATTGGATTATAGTTGATTTACAATGTTGTGTTAGCTTTGGGTGTACAGCAAAGTGATTCAGTTATACATATATACATATATTCATCCTTTTTCAGATACTTATATGGGTTGTCACAGAATATTGAGTAGAGTTCCCTGTGCTATATAGTAGAATTCATCTCTTGAAATGCTTCTTTTTACTTGGCCTCTGTGACAGGATTCACTCTTAGTATTTCTAATTCAGTGTCTGATTTTCCTGATCTCACTTTTACCGTGTTTTCCTCATTATCCCAGGCACTAGATGTCAGAGTGATCCAGGCTTCATACTAAAGTCTTTTTTGCATCTTCACTTACTCCCTAGGAGGTCTCATCCCAGCTCAGGACTTTAATGCCATCTCTACACAGATGACTCCCAAATTCATTTCTTCAGTGCTAATTTGTACCCTGAACTCCGGGTTCATATGGCCAATTAACTACTCAACATCTCCACCTGGACACTTAACAAATAGACATCTAAAATATAATATATTGAGACATAAGTATTAATTCCCATACCTCCCCACCACACCTGCTCCTTCTGCAACATTCACCATAAGATTACACATCAACCTTACAGTTGCTCCATGTCAGAAACCTTGGATTCACCTTTGCATCTTCACTTTTTTTCACATCCTGTACCTACTCTAACAGCAAATCCCCAAGGCTCTAATTTTATGCTACATCCAAAATCCAACCACCTCTCATTACTTTTGCTGCTACCACTCAGATCGAAGCCATAATCACCCTTCAACTGGATTATCGTGATAGCCTCCTATCAAGTGTCCCTGCTTCCATCATGACCTGCTCCCCTCTCCAGTGCACCCACAGTCTGTTCTTTACCCAGCAGTGTAATCACATCACTCTACTCAAAGCTTTCCAGTGATTTCTCATCTTGTTTAGAGTACAATCCGAAGTTCTTACATCAGTTACAAGACTCTCCATCATACAGACCCTGATATCACTATGACCTCATATTCTGTTGCTCTCCCTCATGCTTGTTTTGCTTCAGCCACACTGGCCTCCTTCATATACCTAAAACCTGGCAAGCATGCACCTTTTTCTGGGTCTTTGTGCTTGTTGTCTCCTCCACCTGCAGTGCTCACACCCCAGATATCCACACAGCTTACACCCTCATCCTGTCATTTTTCTGCTCAAATGTCAATTTTATGAAGCCATTCTTCTCTCTATATATATAGAAGAGCACCATCTATTATTTTCAACTCTTGTTATTCTTCTTTATTTTTCTCTACAATACCTATGAAGGAAAAGGAAACACTGTATATGCTAATTTCCTGTCTTCCTCTTCCAGAACGAAGTCTCCTCAAGAGCAAAATCTTTGGGTTGTTTAATGTCATATTCCCAAAACAAGAAGAAAGCCTGCCACGTAGTAAGTGCTCATTAAATATTTATTGTCTAATGAAAATCTTGTATGCATCCTTTAAAGACCTCTTTCCCAGAGTCTTCACTGACATACTCCAGAATAACAAAGAACTTTCTTCTCACTCTGGACTCCCACAGAATTTTATTTTCATCTCTTCTAGAAAACCTTTATGATCTCTTTTCACTATCTGATGATATCCTATTTGTATTTGATTCCTTGTTACCTAGCATAATATCATTTAACAAATATGTGATGAATAAATGAATGAATGACTTGACAAAAGTGTGTATTAAGAACATAATTATTGGATAAACAGGGACTTCCCTGGTGGTCCAGTGGTAAAGAATCTGCTTTCCAGTGCAGGGGACGAGGGTTCGATCCCTGGTCGGGTAACTAAGATCCCACATGCCGCAGGGCAACTAAGCCCATGTGCCACAACTACTGAGCTCACGTGCCTCAACTAGAGAGCCTGTGTGCCACAAACTACAGAGCCCACACACTCTGGAGCCCACACACCACAACTAGAGAAGAGAAAACCCGCACACCACAACTAGAGAGAAACCCGTGCGTCACAACTAAGACCTGACGCAGCCAAATAAATATTTTTTTAAAAGAATGTAATTATTGGATAAACAGTATAAGTCCTCCCCTCTCTCCCACCCTCATAGTTCTACTCTTATTCTTCTTCCAGCCACCTGAACCCTGAAACTTATTATTACCCTCTCCCTTACCATGCAATCCTATAATCACATCTTCTTACTCTTGCCTCTTATTAATCCTAGATAAGCAATCACAGAAACTTATTTCTAAAGTAAAAATAGAAAATTTAAAACAGCACTGAAATTAACCTAATAGTTAATCTTTATCCTGTCCTTTCTTTAGGGAGATAATGTTCTGCAAAGAATATCAACAATAAAAATTGGAGACAAAGACAGTGGGTGTCATGAGTAGGTTATTTCCCAGTAGCAGCATTTCTTTTTTTAAATTGAAGTATAATTGACTTACAATATTACATTAGTTTCAGGTGTACAACATAATGATTCAATATTTTTATACATTAAAAAATGATCACCAGGAAGTCTAGTTACCATAGGTCATCAAAGTTATTAAAATATTATTGACAATTTTTCTATGCTGTATATTACATCCCCATGACTTATTTATTTTATAACCGGAAGTTTGTACCTCTTAATCTCCCTCACCCATTTCATTAATCCCCCCACCCTCTACCCCTCTGGCATCCACCACTTTGTTCTCTGAATTTATGAGTCTGTTTCTGTTTTGTTATGTTTGTTTGTTTTGTTTTTTAGATTCCACATATAAGTGAAATCATACAGTACTTGTCTTTCTCTGTCATTTCATTTATCATAATACCCTCTAGGTCCATCTATGTTGCTGCAAATGGTAAGATTTCATTCTTTTTTATGGTTGAGTAATATTCCATTGTATGTGGCACATCTTCTTTATCCATTCGTCTATCAATGGACTCTTAGACTGCTTCCATATCTTGGCTATTGTAAATAATGCTGCAATGAACATAAGGGTACATATATCTCTTTGAATTAGTACTTTTTTCTTTGGAAAAGTAGCCAGAAGTGGAATTACTGGATTGTATGGTAGTTCTATTTTTAATTTTTTGAGGAACTTCCATATTGTTTCCCACAGTGGCTTACATTCCCACCAACTTACATTCGCACCAACAGTTCACAAGGGTTGCCTTTTCTCCACATCCTCACCAACATTTTTATTTGTTGTCTTTTGATGATAGCCATTCTAACAGGGGTGAGATATCTCATTGTGATTTTGATTTGCATTTCCCTGATAAATAATGATGTTGAACATATTTTCATGTAGCTATTGGTCACCTGTATATCTCTTTGGGAAAGTGTTTATTCATGTCCTCTGCCTATTTTTAATCAGGTTGTTTGGTTTTTATGTTGTTGAGTTGTATGAGTTATCTGTATATTTTGGATATTAACCCCTTATTAGAGATATTGTTTGTGAATATCTTCTCCCAGTAACAGTATTTCTTAAGACATTCTTAGAAGGCCTCCTAATAAAAGAGATTTCAAATACAACAAATATTCAAGCTCATGTACCCTCAACTTAACTATCAGCCCTACTTTCATCACTAAAAATTATTATTAAAGCCTATGACACATCATGAGCAGCAGACAGAAAATTCTGAGGTCAGTGCCTCTGGGGATCACAGTTTAGAAGCAAGCATCACAGTTATCAAGCATTTATCCACAAGTGAGACACTTCTCCAGTGGGAACTGATCACCCCGCTTCTTTAAGCAAAGAGAGCTTGCAGAACTGTGGCATATTAGAGCATGAAGCCCAAGAGACAAACTGACTTGCCTAAGGTCACTCAACAAACGGCCAAACCAGAACTTGAACTCATACTTGAACCTAACTTCTGATTCCTTAAAATACATGCTTTCTACTATCAAGGTCTCTCTAAGGAAAATTACCCATTCTCCCCCCACCCCCCACACACACAAATGTAAATTCTATCCGTATCAAGGTGTGTTTCCTTTTTTCCCCATCCAAGCCAGTAATAACAAGAAGTAAAAGCTCTTTCATTATAAACTTCCATTTTTTCCTTCTTGGTAGGTTTTCATATTTTTCTCTAAAAGTATTTAAAAGTACTACTCAAGTTGTTCTTAGTTGTCTAAAATGGCTTATACTGACATTAGCTTCTATAGCACCATCATTAGAAAAATGGGCTGTACTTCTTCTTAACCTTCCACATGCAGCCAAAATTGGGTTGCTTTAAAGGGCAAGATGTCAAAAGCAGATAAAGCCTTTGTACTGTAATGAGCATAATGATGAATAATGGTACTTATGTGCAATAAACGATGCCCTGCCCATAAACAGCCTTTCCACCCAGATAGTCTATTTAATTCAATAATATATTCCAGGTAATTTGTGGAGCTAGATGAGAAATTACCTTAACCAAGAAGACTAACTGTGGAATTAACTAAATATACCATGTTGAAAATAATTGATGGAAGCAGAGTTTGCAGAAGTAAAATTATGGCATTAAAAATTCCCATTACATGAATTCACCTTCCAAGTGGCCTGACTCATAGCAGCTGTAGAGAAGAGAACACTGTGCCGTGGATGATGTTGGCAATAAAAGACATGCTAATAATATCCATGTACCAAAGTATTCAGTGCTTTTATGTTTAAGAATAGAGATGATAATCCATATAGTCTTCATCATGTCCCACCGAGACCACTTCAAAACCCCATTGATCTCCCCACTATATCCCATAGAACAAACAGAGTAATCTTTGAAAAGTGTGCATCAAATCACATCCTTCCCCAATCAAAGTACTTTATGGTTTCCCACCAAAACTGGAATCATCCAAAATCCTTACAATGCCCTGTAAGACTCTAACAGGACCTACCTCCAGCCTATCTCTCTGACGTTGTCTCCTGCTATTCTCCTCCCTTGCTACTTCATGCTAGTTATACTTGCTGTATTGATAGTCCTTGAATACTCTAAGCTATTCCTGCCACAGAGCTTTTGTTCTTCCCTTGGAACTCATTTTTGCATAGATTGCTTCCTTACCACATTCAAGTATCTGCATATATATTACCTCCAACTTCTATTTCCAGCAATGTAGAACGCTTATATCTTGGAAAAAAAACAAAAACAAAAACTTCCCAGTTTAGCTAAAAATCCTAATGTATTTTATTTTCTATATAGTATATTTAATATTTACATTAAATAGATAATATACATCTAATTTTAAATATTACATTTATAATATTTTAAGAAAATATATTATCTATCTAAAATGCTACAGAACATACAGTCAGCCCTTGGTATTTGCAGGGGATTAGTTCCAGGACCTGCCACAGATAACAAAATCTGCAGATTGTCAAGTCCCATAGTCTGCATGCTGTAGCCCTGGTTCCTCCATATTCCTGGTTCTGCATCTGAGGACTCAACAAACCTCGGAAGTTGTAGTAATGTAGTATGGATTGGAAAAAAATCCATGTAAAAGTGGACCCACACGGTTCAAACCCATGTTGTTCAAAGGGTCAACTTGAATTTAAAGTATTTTTAATCATAGTTAAATAGAGTTTTTTTAATCCCAGAAACCAAAAATTTAAGGCAAAAACATTCATCTCAAAAGGTTAAGAGAACACTGAAAACAGTGCCTAACTTAAGGGCCACTGCTGGTTCCTGATGGTCAAGATCTGTGCTGTCTTCTACAGTTGCCACTTGCCACATGTGTCTATTTAAATTTAAATTTTTAGATATTAAATAAAATTTAAAATTCAATCCTTCAGTTGCACAAGTCACATCCAAGTGTTCAATAACCATAGTGGCAGTGGATACCATGTTGGACAGTATAGACACAGAACATCATGTAAGACAGAGTAAATTTCAGAGTGATTTCAGCTATAGCCTAGCCTCAGCCTGATCCCCAGGGGAGTTCTGTAGTATGAAGACACTATGAGGTTGTTTCACCTTGAGACAAAAGGCTTAGATTGCTTTTTTTAAGACACAGACTGTATATATTAATTCTTTACAACAAGTATCTTTTCCATGAACACATTTTTAATTGGTGTTTTAGAGCCATGTTAACACAAATAATTTAGACATTCTTTATTAGCTTTATTATTTGCATTGTTCATTTTAATTTTTTCTATATCATAGTTTTAATGTTTGATTATATTTATGCCCAATAGAAAATTATAGGAAATATACCAGATATCAATACATTCTCTACTGCGATTAAATCTCTATTAACATCTCACTACATTCTTTAGATTATTTTCAAAGAAACAAAACGTTACAAAGAGCTACAGAGCCATCTTCGATACCCTTCCTCATCCCTAGCTACCTTTTCTGAAATAAGTGCTATTATACTCATACATGTTTTGTTCTTCCTTTGAGTAAACTTCCTCAATATTTGATACTATATCTATACTCAATATTTTTTTTTACCTACAACATTATGTTAACGAGACTTATCTGTGCTGATACATTCAAGTCTAGTTCATTCATTTTCAGTCTTATGCTTTTCATGGGACCAACAAACTCCAATGTATTTTTTCATTCTCTTATTGTCTGTCAGGATTTCTTAGCCTTGCAACAAATAACAAACAATTCAGAAATGAACATCTTTGTATATGCTTACTTAAGCAAAACTTCTCCCTGATAAGCAAGGCCCAGAAGTAAAATTGTTGAGTTATGGAGAGTACACACTGTCAACTTTATGTGCTAATTCCAAACAGCTTTCCAAAGTCGTTGTGCCCATTTTCCCTCCCTTCAGCCAAGTATAAGAGTTCTTATTTCTCCACATTATCACTCACAGGTGACATTATATTAATAAATTTGTTAATATAAAATGTTATGTCTGTTTAACGTACATTTCTTAATTACTAAAGAATTTGGACATCTTTACATATATTTATTAGACATCTATCTTTCTTCCTCTGTGAATTTACTATTATATCTTGTGACAATATTTCTCTTTCTGCATTACTGATTTCTAAAAACATTTGATATGTTCTGGACATTAATTTTTTATTGGTAATATGAGTTGCAACTATCTTTTCTCAGTCTATTAACTTGTATTTTCATTTTTGTCACCTTTTATCCTACAGAAGTTTTGTGTCTTAATGTAGCAAAATGTATCAATATTTTTCTTCTTGCTTTGTGCTTTGTGTGTTTAAGAATTATCTTCAAAGGCAGGAGGGATAAATTAAGAGACTGGGGCTGACGTATACACACTACTATATATAAAATAGATAACTAATAAGAACCTACTGTATAGCACAGGGAACTCTACTCAGTACTCTGTAATGGCCTGTGTGGGAAAAGAGTCTTAAAAAAGAGTGGATATATATATATGTATAATTGAATCACTTTGCTGTACAGCTGAAACTAATGCAATACTGTAAATCAACTATACTCCAATAAAAATTTTTAAAAAAGAATTATCTTCTACTAATGACATAAAGATATACTCTTTTTTGGTTAAAAGTTTTAGAGTTTTACTTTTGATATTTAGATCTTTAACCTATCCAGAATATATTTTTTTGTGAATGATGTAGTGTAGAGATCTAATTTTATTTTGTACTATGTAAGTAGCCAATATCCTCAGAATCGTTTGTTAAATATCAATAATTCATCCTTTCCCTACTGATTTTATTATCACCTCTTTCATATATAAAACACCCTAATATATATTGGTCTTATTTCAATTTCACTATTCTTTATAAGTCTAGCTGTCTATCCGGGCAAGTACCTCACAGTTTTAAATAGTGCAGCTTTATATTACTGCCTAGCATCTGGTAAAATGATTTGTCACCTTTTTTTTTCTTTTTTCTAGTCATCTAGGCTAAGGGCTTAGGTTTTTGTATCATGCCCCTTATATCAATCATTGGCTGCAGATTGCCCCCAGGATGGGAAGGCTAGCTTCCCAGGCATTTCTGGCCAACTTGGCTCCTGAGCCCAAAGGCAACTCTCTGGAGAAGTGTGCAGTTATAAGCCATTAGCAGCAAACACTCACAGCAAAAGACGAGTGCACTGGCCTAGCAGAAGGCATCTGGGTGGGACACTAACAGTTTCTAGTACAGGGACCCATAAGGAAACAGATGGCACACTCAAATTAGGATACTTTAAAGACAGTGTATTTGCAAAGGGGCTATTTATAAAGGTGTGCTTGGTGTTAGGTAAACTACAAGGGATGCAGCTGTAACTATTTCTAGAGCTGGGGGAATGAAGGAATAGAGTGGTTAATGGAACCAAGAAAGAGAAGGTCAAGTAGAAAAGCTGCCTTGAGAGAGCAATGACCTTCATCAGCCTGAGGTGACTACTGATGGGGGCCAGGGGTCAGGGAAATAAATACCCCAATTTCACTCTCCTTCCTCCCTCTCATCTCCTGCTGGGATCCCCATTTGCTAAGCCCACAGGGAAGCCGGAGTAAGTTCCTAATATTGTGCATACAGGACAGGCCCTAGAGAAGAGCTCAAATAGGAAGGGCAGAGAAGGAATCTGGTGGAGCAAATGGACAATGCCCTGCACAAAAGCAAATCAAAGATGTTTCAAACAAAAATGAGTCAACCTCTCTGAGCATTTCCAACCCTTTTATCTAAAATAATGCGCCTCCGACCTCTGTCCTTCGTCACTCCTCTAGCCACTAACTCTGCTATTTGTCTCCAAAGCACTTGTATTTACATGAAATTACATTAAATCTTCCACAAAAGGATGAAGAAAAGTAAACACATGAATAGAAAGATGGGCGAAGTACAAAACTAAGCAATTCACCAAAGAAAAGTATAAATGTTTAACTACACTAGTAATCAAAGAAATGAAATGTATTATAAAATACATATATGATTTTCACCTATCAAACTGACAAATACTTAATATGGTAATTTCCAGTGTTAGGGTTTGAGGAAAACACAAAGGTGAGAATTGAAAATTGGTGTAACATTTCTGAAGAGTAATTTGAAAACATATACCCATAATTTTAAACATGCCATTTCCCTAAGACATTAGGGAAATATTCTAGGAGATAATTCAATATGTTCTCAAAGATGAGAGTTATTTACAGTAGCTAAAAACTGCCAACAATCTATATATCCAATAACAGGAAATAGTTTATTAATTTCCCAAACTGTGTTTCTTAGAGCACCAGTCTCATGAGATTCTGCTTAAAAAGAAGTCCACAGCCAACTAAATGTGAGAATTCCCTTGGGATGAAAGGGAAAATTTACAAGCTGGGCTAACATGACATGATCTGTGGTCAGGACAAAAGCAAGGCAACTACTTGGATTTATACATGGGCCAAAAATTACAAATTTAGCCTCATTAGCTCTGATCCAACCATCGGAACTCACAGAAGCAGGCTGCCTGTGAAGGGTTTAGCACCAGCTCACCACGAACTTGCATGTTTCCTGACAAGTGAGGGGGCGGCCACCTTTCCTGTTACCCCGCTAATTCCGTTTCTGGAGGGTGGCTCTCCCAAAGCACCCTGGACCTGGCATGGGGCAGCCACCTGTGGGGACAATGTGGGCTTGGCTCTCTGAGGCCAACTGAGGCACTAGGCACTGCCGTATTCTTTGGGCCTGGGTGGGATGCTGACTTAGAAGCATTCAGTCATAATCCCACCAATGCTTGCTTTGTTTCATTGGCTACTCAGCCAAGCACATACAGACATAGCTCATATTGCGCTTTGCTCTACTGCACTTTGAAAATGCTGTGGGTTTTTTTTTTTACAAATTGAAGGTTTGTGGCAACCCTACATTGACCAAGTCTACAGGTGTCATTTTTCCAACAGCATTTGCTCGCTTTTTATCTCTGTGTCATATTTTGGTAATTCTTAAAATATTTCAAACTTTTTCATTACTATTACATTTGTTACTGTGATCTGTGATCTTTGATGTTACTGTTGTAATCTTTCTTGTTTTGTATTTTAAAATTAAAGTTTTTAAAAACTTTTAAAATTAAAAAAATTATTTTTTTAAGACATAATGCTATTGCACACTTAATAGACTACAGTAAATATCACTTTTATATGCACTGGGAAAGCAAAAAAACTCATGTGACTCACTTTATTACAATATTCACTTTATTGCAGTGGTCTGGAACCAAACCTGCAATATCTCTGAGGTCTGCCTGTACACAAAAAGGTTGACTGGTGAGTTCTGATGGTTGGAAAACAGGACTAATTTAACCGATTTAACTAATTGGTTAACTAATTTAACCAACTTAACTAATTGGTTATCATTTTAACTGAAATTCATTTTTATGCTATATATGATTCATTGTTTATTAGTCATTGTGCAACAGATTACTCAATACTTAGGGGCTTTAAACCATGAGAAGTTATTATCTCACAGTTTCTGTGAATCAGGAACCTGGGCACAGCTCAGCTGGATGCCTCTGGCTGCAGGTCTCTCATGAGGCTGTAGGCAAGCTGTCAGCTAGGTCTGTATCCTCATCTGATGGCTTGACAGAGAAAGGATCTGCTGCCAAGTTTACTCATGTCACTGCAGGATTCAGTGCCTCACTGGCTCCTAGCTGAAGCCCTCCTTCTGTTCCCATCCATGGGGCAGCTCCAACAGTGTGGCCAGCTCCTCTCAGAGGAAGCCAGAGAGAGTGCAAGAGAGAACCTAAGAAGGAAGCCACAATGCTTTTGTAACCTAATCTCAGAAGTGACAGCTCATCATTTGCCCTATTCTATTTGTTAAAGGCAAGGCACTAGGTCCAGCTCACACTGGAGGGGAGGTATTCCATGCAGGCAGGAACACCAGGTGAGGATCACTGGGGGCCATTTAGCTGCTGCCTACCACAGTCTCTAGTATGAAAGCCCTTGAAAGTCTTAAGTGACTGAGGCTTGCTAAGTAACTCCCCTAATCACAATGGAGGTCTGACTGACAGAAGGGGTCAAGAAGGGGGCCAAAAAGATATAAAATAGATGGGTAGACACGGGGAGGGGGAAGGGTAAGCTGGGACAAAGTGAGAGAGTGGCATGGACGTATATACACTACCAAACGTAAAACAGATAGCTAGTGGGAAGAACTGATTCACTTTGTTATAAAGCAGAAACTAACACACCATTGTAAAGCAATTATACTCCAATAAGGATGTTAAAAAAAAAAAGCTATAAACCAATCATAATATATTAGCCTTATTTGGACCCTGAACCAAAGAAATAAACTTTTCAAAAAGTTACGATACAATTGGAAATTTAAAAAAAAAATAGATGGGTAAATATGTAACATCAGTTTTATTCCAATTTAATTTGGTAAAGAGTCTCACTAACTCGGGTAGGTTCTTGGGTCCCTGGGGAAGGAAAAGGGGAGTGATGGGTACTGACAGGAGAGGGAAAGTGTGGATTGGAAAGGACAGAAATGTCTCAGAAACCAAGAAAAGGGACAACCAGAACCACTTCATAATTTTGCAAAGGGGTAATTCAGCTTTATCACTGCAGTGTCACTTCAACCCTTGTCTGCTGAGGGCTCATTTCTGGTGTGAATTATCTAGGCGCCTTGTGTCTCATCTGCTTCTTCCTGCTTTTATGTACATTTTTGCCATTTCTTGCTCCTTTGTACCTTTGGAAAATTCAAAAGGGAAAAATGAAGGGGGTTCCCTGGTGGCGCAGTGGTTGAGAGTCCGCCTGCCGATGCACGGGACGCGGGTTTGTGTCCCGGTCCGGGAAGATCCCACATGCCGCGGAGCGGCTGGGCCCGTGAGCCATGGCCGCCGAGCCTGCGCGTCCGGAGCCTGTGCTCCGCAACGGGAGACAAAAAAAAAAGAAGTAGTAAAATTCAAACCAATCCAGTATTTAAGTACACTTTAGAGTGAAAAAAAAACCATTCTCCACCGTGTTTCCAATGCTGATGTACTTACACAGACAACTGGATAAGTGAACTGGGAAACTAAATGATTGCGTTAATTCGGCACAATCAAGTTGATGAATTAAAAAAATTTCTTCTGACCTTAAAACCTTCCAATGTGGGACCCCAGTCAATAAATTTGTCAATAAATTCGTACCCCTCTTTCTCAACGTCTGTAGGAATACAGTTTTCCTCCTGAATTGACACAAAAAATCCCATCCTGCTGCCTACAATTTACTCAGTGAGACATGCCAAGAGCATGATTTATTTTTGGCTTCCCTAGCAAAGCTGCTTTAGGGTATAATCTTTTTCTCTGCCCTGCCTAGGATGAGGTAGGTGACATAGGAGGTCTTTCTTATTTCTAATTTTACAATGTCTTTCAGCAAACAGCAGGTAAACAATTTTAATACAAGGCCATTTTCATTATGCATCTAGTAGAGAATATGTCCCTGAATTAAAATAAACAGTAATAATACAAAAAAAATTTGCTCATACAATAATAGCAACCTTCCAAAATTACAGTGATTGTGATGCCCAGCAGTATAATATGAAATGTGGTTTTTATCTCAGAAGACACGGAATTTATTATTTTCCACCTACCTGGCATTTTAGAGCAATTGTAACCAGGTTTCTGAAAGAACAATTCAGTACAGTAGCTCTCAAACACAAAAAATATTTTTTCAGCATTGAAATGACTCATTTAAAGTAGTGCTTCAACAAAATGCTGTCCACCCTGCCCTGGTAATTATGTCATGTCTGGTGTGTACTAATTTACACAGTGTATTGTTTTCCTACATAATTAAGGGTATTAAGCTGAATTCAGAGGCTGTGGTACACCTACAGCTCTTAATTAATTAAACAAATATGCAGAGAAGTTACTGCCAAAGTCAGAACCTTGCCTTCACTCTCCTGGTGGGCAAGATGCTGAAGAAACGGGCGAGAAG
Source organism: Physeter macrocephalus (assembly GCF_002837175.3). Lineage (NCBI taxonomy): Eukaryota > Metazoa > Chordata > Mammalia > Artiodactyla > Physeteridae > Physeter > Physeter macrocephalus. Next base: position 119,269,977 of record NC_041224.1, on the reverse strand, counting down.
GGCTGTCACCTGGAGCTCTCCTTCAGTCACAGTTTTCTATTCATGGGGAAACACTGCAAAGTCATCTCCCAGAAAGTGGACACTTTAATTCAGTATCCCCTAATCTCTCACCATTGACTCACCAAACATGACATACATAGTTTTTAAAACATATAATGGGATTGATTACCACTTCTTCATAGTTTCATCAAGGTGAAGAATTTTCCAAGATACTCACTCCAGGCTACCTTTGGATACCATCTTTTCATGGGTCATAAGCTAGGTAAGTCAGGGGAAGGTGTTTTCTCCAGACTTTTTATTCTCTTCACAGCCCCCCAAACCCCATATTCATCCAACATAGTAGACCTAAGTATTCTGTGTGTCAGCCGCGTGCACTCACTAACACATGTGAGAAAATACCCATTGGCCTGGGTTGCAAGGTCCTTAAAGAATTATAACATTTCCGGGACTTCCCTCGTGGTCCAGTGGGTAAGACTCCATGCCTCCAGTGCAGGGCACTGGGGTTCGATCCCTGGTCAGGGAACTATATCCCACGTGCATGCCACAACTAAGAAGCCCTCATGCTGCAACTAAGAAGCCCGCATGCTGCAACTAAGAAGCCTGCATGCCGCAACTAAGAAGCCCTCATGCTGCAACTAAGAAGTCCACATGCCCAACTAAAGATTCTTCATGCCGCAATGAAGATCCCGCATGCTGCAACTAAGACCCGGAGCAGGCAAAAATAAATTAAAAAAAAAGAATTATAACATTTCTACTTTCTTTCACAAAACACCAGTGCTGTGCTTTGCACCTAGCACACCAGCCCAGGGCACTCCCCCAAAGGTACTGAAGGAAAGTAGGATACTAGAAGGTCTGCTCTTACACAGCTTCACTTCAGAGTTATAATGTAGTCTTTTCAAACACGTCCTCAAAACCTAAAAAATCTTTAGATATATCTATTAAAAGTTCTCTGTGGGTTTTTTTTTTAATTTTCTATAAATGTAAATTTCTATTACAAAATAAAGATATATTTGGTATTTCTCAATGACTTGATTTTGGGCAAATTTTACTTCTCTCTTTCACTACTCCTAGTGAATATTCCATTATTACTCCTGTACTAATTATTACCAGAGTAATAACCAAACCTGATTATTCAATTATCACTGCTGTACTAATCCTGTAATAATTAGTATAGGAGTAATAATCGAATTAGACTGGTAAAACCTATGTTCCAAAACCCAGATTATATGTCAGGAGAAGAGGGGAGCCCACTGAATGGACAAATGCAATAAACCAGACAAATGCCAGTATATGGTACTACTCTGTGTATGTTCCTGCAACATAATTAGGAGATCAAGTATAAGAAAATTCAGAACTCTTTAATGCACTTAAAATCACTGTCATGAAGCAATGGATGGCAAATTTGCATGTGAAAGAACTGTGAACAGCATGTAGGAAGAACTGTGAAATTACTATAGTATTTATTATTATAACTTGGTGGCATGCTAGTCTCATTTTACAATGAACTATAAGAATAGATTAAATTAGTGCCATTTTCTTTCCTTGTTAACATCTTTATCACAAGAGCAAGCTGTCAGAATTTTAGTATCTAACATAGTCCGTGGATTGCATGATAGTTGGCCATTTCTAAACTCTGGGCTTTGATTGGTTGCTCGCACCCCTGTCTTTGCAGACATGTGGGTTGAACACAGGGAAATCACAATCTTTTAAGAAACTAATCAGGTTGCAGACACCCTAAAAAAGGTAGGAAAGACAGTATAATGTTACAATTTTGAAAAAGCATCTGATCATAAAACATTACCTCCTAGGAAAATTCTTTCGACCACTGCTGAAAAATACTGTTTGACACATGATTGTATTATAGAATAGGGACTACTCAGAGATGCGTAATCTTATTAGCATCTCTCTGAGTTTTTTCACTATCATAAGGTAGGTAATGTACAATGAACATTTCCCTGGGGGGATCAGGAGAACCATAGTCTAGTCAACCTCGACACAAATGATCAGAATTTGATGATTTGTTACTTTCTTCTCGTGTCTTTTTCTTAGTCACTAGTTTCCTGGGCCTCAGTTTTTACATCTAACATGGATGCTGACTCAGTCAGAGTTCTCCAGAGAAATAGAACCAATAGAATAAAAAGGAGATTTATTATGAAGTGGCTCACACAATTATGGAGGCTGAGAAGTGGCATGATCTGCCTTCTGCAAGCTGGAGACTCAGGAAAGGCAGTGGTGTAATTCAGTCCAAGTCCAAAGACCTGAGAAACAGGGACGCTGATGATATAAATCTCAGTTGAAGGGCAAAAGAAGATGACATGAGGCCCCCCCACCACCACTTAGTCCACTAATTCAAATGTTACTCTCATCCAGAAACACCTTCACAGACACACCCAGAAAGAATGTTTAACCAGATATGTAGGCATCTCCTGATCCAGTCAAGGTGACACAAAATTAACTATCCTAGATGTCCTTTTCCACTGTGACTTTCCTCTCCCACAATTCCCCATAATGATGATGATCGAAAGTTTTGGTTTGCCCAGGACTGTCCAACTTTGTCCCTGTTGTCTCAGTTTAATTGTTAGCAGAAGCTTCTTTCACTCTCAAAATCATCCCAGTTTGAAAAACACATTATATGATCACTCTACCCATAATGCTTTCTCACAGCCTGAGACTTTCACTATTTATACTATATTGTACTAACATATGAATATGTTTTTGCTCTCCTACTAGACTATAAATTGAGGACAGAATCTGGCCTCACTCGTCTTTTTGGCTATAACAGGGCTTTGAACAGGATAGGTACTCGAAAAATATTTTCTAAATTAATGAAAACAGGGAGTGCTAAATCACATCAGTGCCCAAACTACACTCATTAACACTTGTGAAAAAATTTGTACTATAACTATAATGTCTAGGAGAAGATAGTCATTTTATACTGACAAGATCAAACTCCACTTTGAGCATCTTGTATAACAGGTGAGAGGGCTGCTATGCAGAATTTTCAATATGTACCTGTATGAGGGCACCCAGCCAAGGGATGGGTGTAGCTGGAATTCAGCCTTAGTCCATCTGTCATTTGACGTGGTATTTGGGCTAGTGGAGACCTCCCCCCAGCCAACCTGGTTTCCAGAGGCCAATCCAGGTTGTATACAGCCTGAAGCTTATACAATTGGGGGAGAAGCTCTTTCCAAAAAAATACATAAAATTATGAACACAAAATTAGGTATGAAATTGAAGGTTTCTTTAGAATATGAAATGACATCAAATTTAGAAAAGTTACCAAAGTATCACCTAATGCATAAGAATAACATATTTGTATTATTTAACAATGTTTGACATACATCTATAATACTGTTTCTCCTACTTTTTGGCTGCTGAATACTTAAATGGTTCTTTGGTGTGTGGACATCCAATTTTCCCAGAACAATTTGTTAAAGAGACTTTTCTTCCCCCTTTGAATGGCCTCAGTGCCCTTGTTGAAAATCAGTTAACCATATACATGAGGGTTTACTTCTGGGCTCTCAATTCCATTCCATCGGTCTATATGTCTATCTTTATGCCAGTACCACACTGTTTGGGTCACTGTAGCTTTGTAGTAAGTTTTGAAATCAGGAAGTATGAGTCTTTCAACTTCGTTCCTCTTCTTCACAATTGTTTTGGCTATTAGGGTCCTTTGAAATTCCAAGCGTTTCATTTCAAATTTCAAGTCAGGACTATAGCAGCTAAAATAATTTAACTATACATAGAAGTGATTGCAAACCACATATGGATCCCACTGAATCCAAATAATATGCATTCCAAATCAATTTTCAAGAACTGGTCAATACCACTATGACACCACCTTACCTGAGGGGAAGTACAATGGGTGGGAAGTTGAAGTGGAAAGGGACAGACAACGGCAGTTAAAATATCTTCTTTCAGCAAATTTTACAAAGATATATGTCCATATGAACACATTTCTAGGGCTTCCTATGAGTGAGGTACACTGATATTTAGCTTCACTATAAATTTGCCTCTTCCTGTTTTCATGCTTTTACAGAAACAGGAAATATGATTTAAAGCAGAAAGAACTCGAATAGAGAAGATTTTATGGGAGCATAAGAACAACCCTCAAATACTTAAATGACATCATATAGAATTTGAATTAGTTGTGACCACCTAGAGGGGTGGGATAGGGAGGGTGGGGGGGAGGGAGATGAAAGGGGGAAGAGATATGGGGACATATAAGTAACTGGTTCACTTTGTTATAAAGCAGAAACTAACACACCACTGTAAAGCAATTATACTCCAATAAAGATGTTAAAAAAAAAAGAATTTGAATTAGGCTTTAACTACTCTGAATAGGGCTACTATGAAGGTACTGAATGTATTTGTTTCCATCTGTGAGCATGATTGATTTCATAATCTACACCTTAGGGTATATTTGGGATTTACTTCTTACCTTCTAGCAGCTCTGTGAAAGTAAGAAATAAATCCAGTCATTCATCTGACTATATCAACTACACAGTCTTGGACAGCTAGATGTGTAGATAAAGCTCTTGGCTCCTCAGTTAAGAACATTATCAGTGAGGAAGTTCCCTTTTGCATCTGTTTATGTGTCCATCTGCCCCCCATTATTCATAAGCTTTTAAGAACAGGAATTTTTCATCTTTATATCCCCAGCACTTAGCTCAGAACCAAGCCTATACTGGCTGTAGAGAGTAGGTGCAAACATATTCATTTAAAAAAATATTTATCTATTTATTTATTTATGTGGCTGCTTCGGGTCTTAGCTGCAGCACACAGGCTCTTCATTGCAGCTCACAGGCTCCAGAGCACACGGGCTCAGTAGTTGCGACACAGGTTTAGTTGCTCCGTGTCACGTGGGATCTTAGTTCCCTGACCAGGGATTGAACCTGGTCCCTGCATTGGAAGGCGGATGCTTAACCACTGGACCACCAGGGAAGTCCCACAAATATACGCATTTTTGAATCAGTCAAGGAATCAATAAATGTTTAGATTATTAATCCACAACTTTAATTTTGTGCTTACTGTACACAAAGCATTGTATCAGAAAACGTATCTCTAGTCCTTCAGGAATCATATTTCATTTTAAGACAATAAGAGTTGTGAGAATATGACAGTTAATTTAAAGGAATTGAATGGCTCTAAGCCAAATTAATAGACAGACGTTGCTTGTGCACCAGTTTCTGACCAATGTCACATTTGCTCAAGTGTGCCTGAAGCCTGCAGAGTGCAGATGCTCCAGGGCTCTTTCAGTTAAAGAAGAATCACTCCTTCAGTAATAACTTGTGTGCCTACTGCATGACAGCACCATGCTGTTCCCTTAGGAATACAATAAGACTGACACATCCCTTCCAAGTGGAGTTACTGTCTAGCTGAACTAGATACCCACAATCACAATCACAAGGTGACAGTGGGATTCAGCTGCACCACTGAGCAGCTAATGTTTTTTCCCTGTTACGTTGTTTGGGCCCATGTCTCTTGCAATCTGCGGGTGGCAGCAGCTGCCCAGGTGACGTAATTTGAGATCCCATCCAGGAATGAGCTTCAGATAGCAGCCAGCACCACCAGCCTGTTCGGCAGCACTTAGGTGCTGACCTGGAACTTCAAAGCAGAGAGAAATTGAGACTTGTACAAAAATATTTTTAGCTAAATTATTATGGACTGAATGTTTGTGTCTCCCCAAAATTCATATGTTGAAACACTAATTCCAATATAATGGTATTTGGAGGTGGGGACTTTGGGAGATAATTAGGTCATAAGGGTGGAGCCCTCATGAATGGGATTCGCTCCCTTATAAGAAGCAGCCATAGAACTAGATAGCTCTCTTTCTCCCCTGTGAGGACATGGTGAGAAGGTAGCCATCTGTAACCAGGAAAAGGGCCCTCACCAGAACCTGACCAATGCTGGCACTCTGATCTCAGACTTCCCACCTCCAGAAGTGTGAGAAATAAATTTATGTTGTTGATAAGCCTCCTGAGTAATGGTATTTTTATTCTAGCAGCCAAAACTGCCTAAGGCAATTGTTCTTAAATTTTAATTTTCCTTTTTTGTGTGTGACAACCTTTGACCTTCAAATATTAACCATGCTTAGTCAGTAGACATGCTCTTTATGAATGAGGGCAATAAAACATTAAAAACCAAAGCTCAACTGGCTAAAGCAACACCAATCTAAATTTCAGATACAGTAAGAGTGGGACTAAGAAAGATAAATGATAGGAGAATAAAGCAACATAGAAATGGGTGTTGATTATTTGCGTTAGACAGAAAAGAGACATTAATGCTTTACTCCCTACAATCAGTTTGATACATTCAATAAAATAGAAATTTATGTGCTTTAGTTGTATAAACTTCAATATTTTAAAGAGAAAAGTTTAACTGTAGCATCAAAAAATAGATGCTTGAATCAAGAAGAGGAAGTTGTTACTAGAGTCTAGAACAAAATGTGCCCTAGGTGACAGACGGTATGGCTGAGGGGATGCTTGCAGGCCTGGGTGAAACATGGCCTCAGTTGGCATCCCGGCTCTGCCCCTTTCTAACTCTTTAAGTTTGAACGTGTAATTTAACCTCTCTGTGCCTCAGTTTCCTCAACTGGAGGAAGGAGGATAATAATATTTGTACTCTACTTTATCATATATAATTTCCCGTTTCTACTTTAATTATACTAATTTGGTGCCCTGAAGAGTGACTTAGTCAATTCATTTGATCCACCTGGCACAGTACCTGATACTTCAGAAACACTCAGTAAACTCTCAGAAGAAAATCTTTCAGATTGTACTGACATTTTCACCTAGTTCTATATACTCAAAATTTCATTTTCTAAAATGAGTTTTAAAAGCCCACTATTATTACCATAAATATTGAGTGCCTATTACTACATCATAAAACCGGTAAGAGTATCCAAGTATACTGTATGGTAACATTAAGCATTTAATCCAAACAGGCAATCCTGGACCCTCTAGCAATTTTTTCTGTATAGTAATTTGTTATTAGGTTCATCAGGAGGTGGCATTTGTGAGACCCCACACAACCAAACCATTCATCAGAATTAATCACGGAAGTAAGATAAAAGCCCACAGCCAGCCCTGGGGCAGGAGCAGCCTGTTACAATCAGAATGCATTAAAACCGTGGACACAGCAATTTCTTGTAAAGGCTGCAAGGGAGGGGTGAGGACATAGCAAACATGTTTTAAAGATCATAGACAATACGCTCTTCAAATGAACCTAACTTAATGCCTCTTGCAAGGTCAGATCAAGGGTGAAGAAATGAGAATTGGCCAAACACTAGAGCAATTTCCAGCTAAGTAAAAAGCCAGATATTCTTTTCTTTGCTGGCAACAAAAAATACCCTGAGAGACAAGAAGGGGTTGAGCATTGATGCCAAAAATGTATTTTCCATTCTTTGAGGCTTCTAAACTCTCTTCTTTTATCCATTTTCTATTTTTCCTCGTATTGCCACTCTCTGTTTTTTGTCAATGACCTTTCTTCAATCCAACTCAGCCTCCATCTAATGGCCTGAAGAGGACTTCTTCACATGATGGAAAGCTTTAGATTTAAGATCCCCCTCCTTCATTAGAGGGAAAAGTGAACAGCCTCTATGTGCTGGGTGTTAATGAATGTGAAGAAAGATTTTTTTGTATGTGTTTTACACATTATGTTCTTGACTCCTAGAGGTGCTACAATAAATTGCTGCGCTTCATTTACAAGGAGCCTTAACAGAAGCAAAATGAGAATCTGGCGACAAATTGCTTCTCAGTCACCCTGGGTCAGGCAGTTGGGACTAATGAGGGGCTCTAATTTTAAACCCCTCCTCAACCAAGCCATTCCTGCATTAATGTCCGCTGTTGTAAATTGTAAAGTCAAATGAAGGAGCACTGTTGAAAATTAACCAGCATTTTTATCCTTTGAGTATCCAATAGAGCATATTTTGGCTTCTGTAGCTGGTGGTTATCGAAGGCAGCTCAGCTTACACCAGGGGTTCCAGCCTCCTCCGTGGATTCCCCACTCCTCGACACAACACCACTCTCCTAATTCCTTCTCCTCTTACACCCATGCCTTCCTTCCACCTTCACAAAGAAAAACCCACCGGCAGAACTAAGTGGTACAGGTTTTTATTAAGATTATCATGCGGCCTGTAGGAGAAGTATTTGAAGCCAGCCTCTTTGTGGGTCCATTTAGCAAAATACTGTATACAGGCATTAAAAATTAGAGAATTATACTGTCCATTTAGTCCTGCTGCATGCTTAATGATCTGTAATTGTGTATATGGAGGAAGAGCCAGTAAATCACTGACCCTGTGAGGGCTGGAAGCACTTTGTCACTGGAAGCCTAAAGCAGGATTTGAACAAATAATGAGAAACCCATGCAGCACCTGCCTCTCCAAAATACTTTTCTAAACCCACATTCTGTCAGTTTATAAAAGCAAACAGCAGGCAAAAAGATATGCAGGAGAAAGGGAGATATTTTATTAAAGTATGCAGGATTTTGACCCTACATGGACGTCCAGGCAATGACTCAAAATTCATGGTTTGTTTTTTTGTGTTTTGGGTCATGTGTTTTAAGTGAGTATTAATGAAATGAAGTTCCTCTTGTGTGTAATGTGTCTGTCCGGGTGCATTCTTCCATGCAATGACTACATAAAATACAAATTAACCACACTACCCTAGTCTAATCATTGTAATCAGTTATGTTTTCATGTGTACATTACTGATATATAAGGCTGTTGTAGTTCTTGTGTGTGGTTTAATTGCTTGTTTTTGCATATCTTGTGTGATTGATGATGTTCTAGAAATCTTTTCCCCTAAAGGAGACTTTGTAAATTACTTTGTTTAGATGCTAATGATTGTATTTCATTAGTGGCCCTCTCATCCAGAATCATCTTTAAATGAATGAATATGCCATAATTAAAAATCTGAATTATGAATTACTTTGAAAGGAGACAACATTGTCCCGATTTCCCACTGCGACACAGTGTTATTTCAATTATGTAAATATGTTTAATCATTCCCCTTTTGTTTTTCTAATTATTTAATATTAATGTTGCTTTACCCCTTTATTGCTACAAGAAGGGATATGGCATCTTAAATGAGAGTACTTAGACAAGTGATACACAGATGACTAGATTAAAGCAGACATTTATCAGAATGCATAACCCATTTCAAAAACAAACATGCTATTAACATTCATACTAATATAGCAACACTGGCTATAATTGCACTTCATGAATGTTTTGTCTGTACAAATCTAATGTATTCACAATGAACAATTTCCAATTATTGTTTTTTTTCCTTATAGAAAGTCCAAAACCCCTTGTGAAAGTTTCAATTATCTTGAGGTGTACGTCTGAACCAACCATAAGACCACCATTTTTCCTACAGTAGGAAATTTGTAGCTGCTCAAGTACTACTAGACTTGACGTATCCAACTTTCACCTATCCACCTTTGAACCTTCAAAAAAATGTGGGCAAAAAAGAATGTGTTTTGAAGCACCCCTTCCCCACCTTTTTTTAACTCTCTCCCTGAAGTAGGAGAAATATTAGGAAATGTACTCTTCCTCTCAACAGCTCTCACACAAGCCTTCAAGAAGCCACACTTAGGAGAGAAGCGTGAACCCAGCAGAGGAGCGCTCCAGAGGGGTCATTACGTATGACAGTCAACGTTATACATTCACACTTCAGACATCTTATTCAAACCAACTGCAGAAGCCTGATTTGTTCTTTAGAAAACATTGCATTAACTTCAGTTTAGACATTTCTATTTTAGTGCAGCTAGACTACACAGGAGCATGTTCCTCTACCATTTAGTAATTCAGATACTTTCAATATTATTGCTAACTGACTCTTGAGGTATAAGAGCCTTAATTATGTTGATTTAATAGTTTGTGCTTAAATATTGTTATTTGTAAACTAAAAGTGGGAAATGCTACAACTTCCCCACTTTTCTTTCTTATTTCAATGTTACAATAAAACATGCCATTGTTGATTGACTGTGAAGTTTTATTAATGATATTTGTAATAGGAAGATTATAATTAAAATGTTTGGTCTTTCTCTACATTTTAAAATAGTAAGCAATCTTTACAGACCTCCTTTCCCAACCATTATTTTTTTCTAATCTAAACCCTTAACTTTAGCAACCATGAGACAAGGATTAGGAAAAAAACATATATATGTATATATGTATATACATATATATATTATATCTGGGTATAACTTGCAAACAAACATACCAATTACTTTGCTTCATCATGGGCTACACCTAAAAACTCTCAATGACATCACTGTGTTTAGTATTATACACAGGCAAAAATAAAATGATATTTATTTGCAAGTTATAAAGCAAATTGTGTAAATTATTTTCCGCATAATTTAACACACTTTATTTCTCATAGTTTTTTCTCTCATCAAGAAACAAATTATACTCAGGGAATTACTGATTTTCCCCTAACTAAGGGAAACTTTCTATTAAGACAATGTTTCATAATTAACAGGATAAAGTCACAGGTGGTCAAGACCAAAGGAAGAAAATCCCAAAGTTTTGTGTAAATGACAAGAAATGAAGAGTCTTTAACAGCAACACAATGATTTTAATGACCTTTCGAATAATAATCCCTGTGGAATTTTTCAGATGGAAATTATTTTCTAATATTTTTAATTAGAAACTAATTTTAATTACATTTTCTACACATATAACTTGAAATCCTGAAGTCTCATAACACCAATATAGATAAAATCCAAAGAATCCCTTAATACTAATGTTTGACACCTATAGATACATTTTGCTTCTGATCAGCTCAACACTTTGTGAACTTGGACTACACAGGAGAGAAATTCATGAGAAGGGAATGGGAGATGGGAATTCACAGGAATCTGCAGTTCAGGTTTTAACCATGATTCTACTTGATTTTTAAAGAATAGATTATTAGGATTTGGTCCAAATGCATTATCAAGAAGAAAGATGTAAGTGTTGGGAAATCCACATCTATATCACCACCTAAATTATTTGGATATTTCCTCTCAGGTAAAAATGAAGAGTGAAAAGGGACCTGGAAAGCATATTCTTTGAGAGATCAGGGCTGCTGCTGCCCAAGACAGAAGATGATTGGACAGGCCATGGAATTGTGTGATGGTGGCATATCAGGGAAATCAGCCAAAGCAGGCAAACTATGTCCCATTTAAAAGCATCTCTGTGTTTCCAACACAAGAGGAAACCATAATGCTTTCCACTATTTGAAGAAGCTGTAGATATGCAAATGGCCATTCCACTCAAATCCTCCTCAGACCTAAGTATCCTAGTGGCTTGATATCAGTTGCTAGATGTAGTAAGACAGTTGAAAACAGAAGTACACTTGCACTTATACAAGCATGGCATTTCAGGGGGTTTGATACTTGCTTATATGCTCTTACCAAACATGCTCTGAATACAAAACAGAGCCATAGAAAGGGTCCTAACCTCAGATCTCTAGAAAATTCCTCCCTTAGGAGTGTTAAACCCATGGAAAATGACTTAGGAAGTTCCAAGTTCAGGCACCCACAATATCCAACCCATTCCTACTCAAAAAGGTCAGTGTGGGGCAGTTACACCATGATTAATCATCATAGTTATGGGAAAGCAACGTGGAAGGGAATCATTTTTCTCCCCTGAGGTTCATTCATCAACAAATATTATTGAGTGCCTACAGTGAGCACTCAATAATATTTGTTGAGTGAATGAAACTCAAAGGAGAAAAATGCTCCACTCCACTTTGCATTCCCCACAACATTGTATGAAAGTTCTAGTTGCTCTGCATCCTGACTAGCACTTAGTATTGTCAGTATTTTTTTTAAATTTTAGTCATTCTAATAGATATATAGTGGTAACTTGTCATGGTTTTAATTTGTATTTCCCTAAATGGCTAATGATGTCAAACATCTTTTCATGTGCTTATTAGTTTTCATTATATCCTCTTGGTGAAGTGTCTTTTGTGCATTTTTATTTGAATTATTTGTTTTCTTATTGTTGTGTTTTGAGTTCTTTATATACTCTAGATACAAGTCCATTGTCAGATCTGTAATTTGCAAACATTCTCTCTCAATTTGTAGCACGTCTTTCCATTCGCATAAATGTCCTAATACAAGAAAACTTTTTTAAAAAATAAATTTATTTATTTATTTATTTTTGGCTGCATTGGGTCTTTTTTGCTGTGCACAGGCTTTCTCTAGTTGCGGTGAGCGGGGGCTACACTTCATTGCAGTGCGTGGGCTTCTCATTGTGGTGGCTTCTCTTGTTGCGGAGCATGGACTCTAGGCACGCGGGCTTCAGTAGTTGTAGCACACGGGCTTAGTTGCTCCACGGCATGTGGGATCTTCCCGGACCAGGGCTTGAACGCATGTCCCCTGCATTGGCAGGCAGATTCTTAACCAGTGTGCCACCAGGGAAGCCCCAATACAAGAAAACTTTAAAAAAATTAAATCCAATGTATCCATTTTTTTCTTTTGTGGTTTGTGCTTCTGGTGTCACGTCTACAGATTCATTACCAAACCCAAGGCCAACATAGATTTTTTTTCTTCTGTTGTCTCCTAAAATTTTTAGTTAGATTTTTTACATTTATATCTACCATCCATTCTGAGATCGTTTTTGTGTAAAGTATGAAGTTTACATCAAGAAGTTTTGTTTTCTTTTTCAATCTGACTGCAGTTGTTCCAACACCATTTGTTGAAAAGACTATCTCTTCTGCATGAAATTGCTTTTGCACCTTTGTCAAAAATCAATTAGCCATATTTGTGTGGGTGTATTTCTGGATTCACTATTCTGTTCCATTGATCTACATGTCTATTCCTTTGCCAATACCACACTATCTTGAATACTGTAGATTTATAGTAAGTTTTTAAATTGGGTAGTGTGATTCTTCAAACTTTATTCTTCATTTTCAAAATTGTTTTAGCTATTCAGGTGTCTTTACCTTTCCATATAAATTTTAGAATCAGTTTCTCTATATCTACCAGAAACTCTGCTGGGATTTTGATTAGTACTACATTAAATCTACAGACTCATTTAGGAACAATTGATATCTTTACCATGAAGTCTTCTAATTAACAGGTAGGTTTTTCTATTTATTTAGGTTTTCTTTTATTTCTTTCATAGGGGTTTTGTAACTTTCAGTATACAAGTCCTGCATATGTTTTGTAAGATTCATACCCATATATCTCATTTTTAAAAATATTTTAAATTGTATTGATTTTAAAATCTTGGTTTACAGTTGTATATCACTAGAATTTAGAAATATTGAGCTTATATCCTGTAACCTTGGTAAATGCATTTATTATTCTAAAAGTTTTTCACAGATTTTTCTGCATAGGCAATCATGTCTGGGAATAGGAACAGTTTCTTTCTTCCTTGCCAATCCATATGCCTGTTATTTCTTTTTCTTGTTTTAGTGCACTGGCTAAGACTTTCAATATAATGTTAAATAGAAGTAAGGGGAGCAGAAGTCCTTGCCTTTTTCCCCATCTTAGGTATAAAGCATTTGGTTTTCCACTATTAAGTGTAATATTATTGGTAGATTCTCTTGTAGGTAACTTTTACCAGGTTAAGGAAGTTTCTTTTATTCTATTTTGCTGAGAGTTATTATCATAAATAAATGTTATATTTTCCCAAATGTTTTACTTCCTCAATTGATATGATTTTGTGGATTTTCTTCTTGAGATTGTTAATAAGGTGAATTACACTGATTGATTTCCAAATATTGAACCAAACTTGCATTCTCAGGATTAATACCACTTGGCTCTGGTGTATGCTTCTTTTTGCATATTGCTGAATTCAACTTGCTAATTTTTTCTTAAGGATTTTTTGCAGGTATGCTCATGAGAGAGATTGATCTGTAGCGTTTTTGGTAATGTCTTTGTCTGATTTTCCTATTAGCATACTGTTGACCTAATAAAATAAGTTTGAAGGTATTCCATTTTCCTCTATTTTTCTGAAAGAGATTGTGAGAATTAGTGCAAATTCTTTTTTAAATGGTTCATAGAATTTGCCAACTGCCAGTGAAACCAACTAGACTTGGAGATTTCTTTTTCAGAAGTTTTAAACTACAAATTCAATTTCTTTAATATTTATGAAACTATAGAGGTTATCTATTTACCCTGGGGTAAGTTTTGGGAATTTGCTATTTTCAAGAATTGTTCCATTTCTTCTAATTTGTTGAATTTATGTGAGTAGATTTGTTTGTTGTATTCCTTTTTTTTTTTTTTTTTGGTGGTACACGGGCCTCTCACTGTTGTGGCCTCTCCCATTGCGGAGCACAGGCTCCGGACGCGCAGGCTCAGTGGCCATGGCTCACGGGCCTAGCCACTCCGCAGCATGTGGGATCTTCCTGGACCGGGGCATGAACCCGTGTCCCCTGCTTTGGCAGGCGGACTCTCAACCACTGCACCACCAGGGAAGCCCTGTTGTATTCCTTTATCTTAATGTTTGCAGGGTCTGCAGTGATGTCCCTTCTTTTATTCCTGATATTAGTAATTTGAGCCTTTTCTCTTTTTGTTTGGCAGTCTTGCTAGCATTTTGTGGATTCTACTGATCTTTTCAAAGAATCAGCTTTTAGTTTCCTTGATTTTCTCTATTACTTGTTGTTTTCAATTTTATTTTTTATCTGCTCTTGTCTTTATAATTTCCTTCCTTCTGATTTGAGTTTAATTTGCTCTTTCTCTATTGTCTTAAGTTAGAAGCTAAAGGTCTTGATTTGAGACCTTTCTCTTTTTTTAATATGTATATACAGATTTAATGTTATAATTTTCCCTCTAAGCACTGCTTTAGCTTCATCCCATAGTTTGTATTTTTACTTTTACTTGCCTCAAAATATTTCTTTATTTCCTTTGAGACTTCCTCTTTGACCTATTAATTATTTAGAAATTAGATTACTAAATTCCACGTATTTAACAATTTTCCTAATTAGCTTTGTTATTAATTTCTAGTTTGATTCTATCATAGCCTCAGAACTTAATTTGTATCATTTCAATTCTTTTCAATTTGTTTTATGATCTAGGATATAGTCTATCTTGTTGAATGTTCCAGATGCACTTGAAAAGAATCTTTACTCTGCTGCTGTTGAGTGGCATGTTCTATAAATGTCAGTTAGAGCCAGTTGGGTGATAGCATTCCTCATTTCTTCCATACCCTTACTCATTTTCCATGTATTCACTATAACTATGACTGAAAGAGGAGTGTTAAATCTCCAAATATAATTGTGAATTTGTCTCTTTCTCCTTCCATTTCTGTCAGTTTTTGCTTCATGTATCATAGAATTCCACTATTAGTTACATATACACTTAGTATTTGTATGTATTCTTGGTAAATTGATCCTTTTAACATATATAATATCCCTCTTTATCACTGGCAATTTCTTTTGCTCAGTTTGATATTAATATAGCCATTCCAACTTTCTTTTTATTAGTGCTTGCATGGTGCATCTTTTCCCATCCTTTTACTTTTACCTTACCTGTATCATTATTAAATTAGAATTACCTAGGGGGACTAGGGAATAAAAGAACGAAGAAAAGAGGAAAAGATCAGAAAACAGGAATTACGGCATATCTATATTCTCACTGAACATTAGAACTTTTCTTTTCCAGGCCTCAAGCCAGGGATAGAAGACTTCTCCTGGAACTCCCTCTGTCTGAGCTATAGTGCTCAATTCTAGGTTTCCAGGCCTGAAACACTGAGTCGAGGTCAGGGTATACCAGAGGGGGAAAAAGTGGTAAATTCACCACCAATTGGATTGTACTTCAAATTCTATGTTGTTCCAGTTCACCTGCTGCTATATACTTTTCAGAATCTTTCAGTAGTTTCCCCATGCATTCTGCCCAGGTTTTATAATTATATTCAGTGGGAGAGAAAGGATGAAATAAGTTTACTCATCTCACTCATAACCATAAATAATACTTTGATCTTTTTGTAAAATGTCAGACCTGAAAGCGGTCTATATAACTTCTGCCCTCATATCATTGGCCAGGACTCAGTTTATGTCCCCCAACCATTTGCAGAATGCCTTCCTTCTGCTGAAAAAAATGGAGACAGAGAAATGTAGACTTTGTGTGTCTCCAGAAAGAAAAAACAGTACGGTGGATGGGTAGAAATTTTCTGTACCTTTTTGGTCACTGAAATATTTCATTCTTTTTTCCACACTTAAAACACCCCACCCAAGGAAGAAAATCAAAGTCCCATCCCATTGCTGAATCCAGCTCAACATTCAGGATCTCCAGGTGGTATTCAGTCTTCCCCTTGGGGCTCCCCTTGGGCTCTTAACCTATGACTAAAAAGTTCTTTGCTTCCAGCACACCTAATATTCAAAAGGGGAGCAAGGACATGATACAAAAATGTTACCACTTTAGGGCTTCCCTGGTGGTGCAGTGGTTGAGAGTCCGCCTGCCGATGCAGGGGACGCAGGTTCGTGCCCCGGTCCGGGAGGATCCCACATGCCGCGTAGCGGCTGGGCCCATGAGCCATGGCCACTGAGCCTGCGCGTCCGGAGCCTGTGCCCCGCAACGGGAGAGGCCACAACAGTGAGAGGCCCGCGTACCGCAAAAAAAAAAAAAAAAAAAAAAAAAATGTTACCACTTTAAAATTGGAAATAAGAGGAGATACATAGCATTCTCTGGTCCATAGCAATTATTAAAACCCTATGGGTAAAAAACTGTGAAACCATTCGCCACCCCCCTATGCCCTACATCCTGGCAGAAGGGGAGATTCCTTGATGAGGGCCTGATTCTAAACTCTGGGAGGAGATCCCTTATGCATTTTTCTTCACCTCTTGCCTAACTGCAACTTTAGTCAAGTATATTCTACAACCTCAGCAGATGGGTTTGAACCCACCAGCATACCAATGCTAGAAAGTGAATAGTACATTCTTAATTGGTACCAACTAATCTGAAATAAGACTTTCAAAGGAGAAGAAAACCTTTATTCTGATAAAGCATTTATCTCAACAACTTGGAAGAACAGGAAGAGTGGAGTTGGGAGAAGGTATTCTGAATAAAATGAAACCCTAAAATGAGCCCAGGTCCTTTCATTTTAAGTGTGTGTGTGTGTGTGTGAGAGAGAGTGTGTGTGTATGTGTGTCTTCAAAAGAAGAAATACATTTGGTCTTAAAAAGCTTTCCACACAATTTTGCGCTTATAGTTTTACATCAGCATTGAAAGGATTTGTTGAAAAAAACTTTTTTTTTTTCTTTTGGCTGTGCTGCCCAGTATGTGGGATCTTAATTCCCCAACCAGGGATGAACCTGTGCCTCCTGCAGGGGAAGCATGGAGTCTTAACCACTGGACTGCCAGAGAAGTCCTGAAACAAACATTTAAGTGTTCATCTTGAAATCCAGGACATAAACATTTCTTCTTGAAAATGATTTTACAGTATAAAGTTCTCCAATGCTTTGGCTCAGCTTCATGGAGAGTATTCATATCTTTTATTCTTTTCTAAATATAGGAAACTATTCCAAGTATGAGCCTAAAAGAAAACTCATGGATTATCATTTATTTTCATTTATTTTCATTTATTGCTCCTCATTTATCTTAATGGGTACTTGGAATAAATGTTTTGTATTTTGTGAATCATTTTTCTTGTATTTCACATCTTTGGTACTGTTTATTATGTGCCACATCATATTAGGACTAAACACTAGTGAGTGACTGATTTGGTTGCACAAAAGCCATCCCAAATGCAAAAGCAAAGCAATGTGTAGTGCTTATGGAAATGGTACTTTTTATATTGTCTTCTTTTACTTTCTCTATGCAAAAACTAATGATTTAAATTCTTCATTTTTTTCCCATATGAGTACAGTTTTGACTTTACATGCTACAATCAGGCTAAGTCACACATACTCAAGATAAAAAGAGAAACCAGAAGAAGCAGGATCTGTGAATTTTGGAATCCCCTATACACCAACCAATTGCTTTGCTGTTCAGAAGGGAATGTTGATTTGTCTGCTCATACTCCCTTAGATTGGGAGCTGGGGAATAGTGAGGAAGGGCTTTGATAAAGAGGGGAAAAGAGAAAAGCCAATGACATTTTTGCAAGTGGTTAAAGTTTTCCTGGATATATTTTTAAAACTCATGAACAAGTTGCTTATTAATATTCATCAGCTGACCATTATTATCATTATCTGAATCAACTTATTAATGTACTCAACAGTCAAAATGGAGTTGTTTGTATTAATGGAAAATAAATTCAAATATCTATATAATTATGTAGAAAAAATATTATGGTCTAAGAAAAGTATTCCTATAATCAAGGTTTAGTCCCATGGTGGAAATAGTATGATTTTACCCTCTATCAATATAGAAAATAGTCACATCTTGAATAGAAGATAATATCTTATATTTGCACAGCACTTAATACATTTTCTAGTATTTTCACATATCCTCAAAATAATCTTGTGAGGTCATAAAGAAGACTCTTGTGGCACACATTTTAGAATATGGAAATCTAAGGCTCACAGAAGCTGAGCATTATGCCCAGTCACAGGGGGTCCAAAGTGGTTTCTGAGTTCTACTCGGTGCTCTTTCCCCACACCTTGCTGCTGTCAACATTACTCTTCTACCATAATTGTCAGGCTTTATTTCTGAAAAATCCTATGATAAGTGTGGAAATAAGTTTATTTCCACTTAATAAATTCTATGTTGCCATTTGAATTCTTTTAGATAGATTTGGATTTGTTTTCAGAATCAAATATGCTCACAAATATCATTTATGCTTCAAGTTTATTTAAAAATCAACATGTGTAGACTATTTTCAGTAACTGAAACTCTTTCTCATTCTCCAGCCCATTTACTTGATATAGGTGTGGTGCTGGACCAGCCACCTAACTCTTTTAAGCCTCGGTTTTCTCACCTGCAAACTGGTAATACTAATGCCTCTCACAGAACTGCCATGGGGTTTACACATGACACATAATTAGACACTCAGCTCAGTGCGTGGTAGCAAGTGGTACAACCAGGATTTGACCCAAGTTTTTCTTGCTCTAAACCACATGCTGAACCTGCACACTATAGCAGGTTTGTGGGGACATATTGAGGAATAAGAATAGAAGAGTAGGGCTTCCCTGGTGGCACAGCAGTTGAGAATCTGCCTGCCGATGCAGGGGACACGAGTTCGTGCCCCGGTCCAGGAAGATCCCACATGCCACGGAGAGGCTGGGCCCGTGAGCCATGGCCGCTGAGCCTGTGCGTCCGGAGCCTGTGCTCCGCAACGGAAGAGGCCACAACACTGAGAGGCCCGCTTAACACACACACACACACACACACACACACACACACACACACACACACACACAAAAGAATAGAAGAGTAAATTGGAGTCAGATTGGGGAAAAAATAGCATATTAAGATAAAATATTTGGGCTATAAACCATGGGCAGTTGGAGCCATTGGAGATTTTTAAGCAGAAAAAAAAATGTTAAAATCAGAGGTCAGAAAATTATTTTGGAGACATGCATGGATAGGATGGATTGAAGTGATAGTGTATGAAATTTGATTCATTGGAAAGACACTTTTTCATTTTTCTTAATGACTGATAATACAATCAAATGAATACAAATTTTTCATAGCTTGACAATATTCTCCTAATTTTGTAAGAAGTCAAATTAATTAATAATCTCCCTTAATTATCAATTCTTACCTTTAGTAATTGGTCTCTGACTACTTCTGACTACTCCCTATATCAAAAGAAAGCTAAGGAGAGAATGAACAAACAACCAACCGAAGTGATATCTCACAAAAGGAAAATCAAACACAATTTTGGAGCTAGCCTTGATTTAAAAAACCAATTTCCATGAGGAATGTAAAAATACAATCTAAAACTGGAACATTGATACCTACAGATAACTTCTGTTTTAATAACATTTAAAAATAGGTTTATAATAGCATTGGAAGATTTAGCTCTCTCTAATCTAGAAGTTTTCACCACTTAAGTATGAAGGCCATTTTTTAATATTTAGAATGTTTAAAATTATTATAGTGAAGGTAATTTTAGTATCTACTGATTAAAGAAAATAAATTATTATAAAAAGTTACTATGAATTTGTTAATGCTTTTAAATAAATTATATCATTTACAATAGCATCAACATATATCTTTTAAATAGCAGTGTATGTATGTAAAGGCATGTCATTTAATCAATCTACATACAATGCCCAATATTTTTATAAATTCAAGGACACTTTATAAATTCAGAGTCACCCAAGAGATTGAAAAATCTCCAAATTGTCTTATAAAATAATATTATCTTTAAAAATATCAAGAGTACCCGTTGTTGCAAACTGTGAAAAGAATAAAAAAGTAAAATTCTCTTTTCAATACAATGAAACTGCTAATACTAGTAAGTAATATGCTTTTCATAGTTCTTTCCAAATAGCAATATTCTTCACCTACTCTTCTGCTCTCATTCCATCTTCTATCAATATTTGTTCTAGGGACTAATTTAAAATCTGAGGGTCATTCATTTTATTTGTTCTCTTAACGTTTTCTGTGAGCTTACTATGTGCCCAGCAGAAATAATGAGCTAACCAGTCCTAGTCCTTGACTCACAGAGATAACATTCCAAAAAAGATAGACAATATTCCAAGTATAATACAAATAAACATTTCTGATAGTGCCATGAGGGAAAAGCACAAAGTGCTAGGAGCATAGAGGGCAGGGGAACTTGACAGAATTTCAGATTGGGAGTTGGTCGGAGAAGAATTCCCCTAGTAAGTGACTTTTGAGCTAAAATTTGAAGGATGAGTAGATGGTACTAGTAAAAATAAAATAAAATATTAGTGTGGGGAAAAGCATTATACCACTGAAAAATTAAAAGGAGATCAGTATATCTGGCTTCAGTAGTAGGGTGGGTCCACAGACAAGAACCAGATAATATAGGATTCTGTAAGACACATCAAGGTATTTGGTCTTTATCTTAAAAGCAATGGGAACCCCTTCTGGTTCTTTTGTTTACCAGCTATGGGATCAAGACAATTCATTTGCCCTCTCTGTGCCTCAGTTTACTCTTATATTAAAAAAAATAGTAACTACCTTGTATGGATATAGTGATGATTAAATGAGATGGTATGGGTCTAGCCTTTGGCACAGTGCCAGACACATAGTAAACACCATTTAATGTTAGCTATTTTATAACAGTGTTATGCTTTTTCTCACTCTTTTGCTTTTGAGCTAGTTTGTATAGCTTTTTCCAAGTATACCAATGAGATCTTTTTCTTCCATTCCACTGTGACCCTATTGGATAGTCAGGGACCCATCTTCATGTTATTTGGTTTACGAAAGTCCAAGAACCTCATGTATATGGGGATGGAGGAAGGAAGAGAGAGGAATGAACTTGAGCTCTACAGGAACAAGCAAAGTCTTGAAACAGAGATGAGTGTCAAGCCGAGTCAATAGGGGACTTACTGCCTACCGTGGAGAGAAAACCCTCATCCTATGCCAGTAGCACCAACAATAAACATCGCTCTTGGTAACGGGAAGGTGAAGTTCTCCTACAGGTAGAGGCTGGGCTGACTCTGGACACAGACTTCTGCTCTTCCCATGTTATCTTCATGCCTAGTTCCCCATCTCTCAAGCATACCAATGTTTCTCTCTCACTTTATGTCCTCTCTCATCCCTCATCCCTCCCCCAGACTAGAAAGTCTTTCACAAGTGTCAGGAGGCATATTAGTCAGAATGATTAATGCTGGTCAATGGAACAACAAGTGCAAAAATCTCAGTGGCTTAATACAACAAGGCTTATTTCTCATTCACAGTGCAGTTCAGTGTGGGTCATGTGGCCCTCTTGGCCACCCACTCTTCAAGTTTGAGGATCCAGGATGCTTTCATCTTGTGGCTACACAATTTGGAGCATGTGACTTCCAAGGCCATCAAAGAATAGGAAAAGAAGACTAGCAGTTGATGCAGGATGTTTTTAAAGATCAAGTCTGAAAGTATTGACCAATATTGACCAATATTCTATTTTACAAAACTTAGCCATATGGTCCCAAATCTACCTACAAAGGAGGCTAGAACATGTAACCTTTCTGGACGGTGAAAAAAAAAGACAGTATAAAGAACATGAAACATTGTCTTTGCCAGCAGGTGAGGGAGTCTTACACTTTCTCAGGATGTTTTGTATGTGCCATGAGTGCCCTTATGTTGGAGGGCATGTAATATGTAATCTTTCTGGATGGTGAAAAAAAAGACAGTACAAAGAACATGAAACATTGTCTTTGCCAGTGGGTGAGGGAGTCTTACTCTTTCTCAAGATGTTTTGTATGTGCCATGAGTGCCCTTATGTCCAGCAAAGCAGACTGGTAGAATCACGAAACATTCAAACCTATGCTTACTCTTACCATTCCTGGCTAATGAAAAATGTTTTCTCATCATTTTAAAAGAGGGGAAATGAAGATTCACGAAGCAACATGGGGTCAGCAACAGACACGTCTGAGGAATCTCAAGTCCTAAGAAGAAAATGAACTCAAGGCTTCCCCACAAATGGCTGTTATCATTTTTAGAGACCTTATTATATTCAAATCTTGATATTAACTGAATATTTGAACTTACTTCATCCACCATTTATGGTGCACCAACTCTCTCTAAAGCCCCTATCATCAACCACAGTTTTACAAAGACAAAACATACATAGACCCTGCTCTCAAAGAATTTATGGTCTAATGGAAAGAACAACATTTAAACAACTAAATGTAAGAAATTTTGATTATTTTATCATTATTTAACTTAGATATTTATTTATAAGTTGTAATCAGCCAGAAGTTTGGGGAGTAGCTCTCATGTCCTAGGCCCCAAATTACTGTATAGTCTTCAGGGAATTTGGTAACAGCTGAATGATAAGGAAATATTTTATTTAATTCATGTAATTAAATGAATTACATTTAAAATAAAAAAATTTTAAAAGCCATTTCTAACTGATACCTAAGATGGAAAGTCTAATTCCATATGACTAGGAGACACAGAAGAAGCCCTAGAGAACCCATTAGACAGCCACAAGAGGGGTCTGAGGGCCCAGAGATGAACACCAGTTGAGAATTAATCTGTGGAGCTCAGCTTTTCTTCCTTTAAGAAAAGGGAGGTTGATCATTGTCAACTCATTGCTAAAATGGCGACTTTTATTATAACTTAAATCCTGCTAAATAAAGTTAACTTTGAGTTCCACCAACCAATAGAATCATACAACTGGAACCAAAGAAATTAAAATGCAAATGTGTATGGTTGCTTTTGCTCTTCAAAGTGTCTGTGTTCCAGAAGCATCAGCAGCACCTGGGAGCTTGTTAGAAATATATAATCTTGGGCCCTGCCCAAGACTTACTGAATTAGAATTGCATTTTAACAAGCCCCCAGCTGATTTGTATGCACAGTAAACTTAGAGAAACACTGATATAAAAAAATTCGTCGCTACATGAATTTGGAATAATACTTCCAAGGATCTACAGAGATTTATAATCCCCAAACATGTATACTTCGCTTCAATCTAGCATTTTGCTTTTGGTGTTTCCCATCTATTATGAAACAGATGAAAATTCCCTACACAAATAAGCAATATGATTCAATTAAAATTGTCTAAATTTTAGCATTTCTAAAAACAGATGGCAAAATATTTCAATCCATGCAAATGGGTTCAAACAAAAACAAGAAGAAAAACATTAATGAAAATGGGGGAGAGCACTTCTAGGTAGACCCAAAGGTTTATGACCTCAAATATTGTGTATATGTCAGTAAGTGTAATTTTTTCTTTTTGGTGGTCTTCTTTCATTACTAAGGACACAGAATTTCCCACAAGTGCACAAATTAATAAATCTTAAGTATTCTAAATTTCATAGGAATTTGTGAGTGATGGCTGAAACAGACAAAAGTTGATCTTCAAAAATTAACTTCTTAAGGAAGCTCTCCTTATTGCAGCCAAGTACTCAGACAGGAGGATGAAAAGGAGAACGGAAGAGAAATTTTTCCAAGATTTCTATTCCTGGGAGAGGAGAATGAAAGGAGGAGGGAATGGCCAGAAGTGTTGGAGGCCACTGACCATCAATTTCCAATCCTTTTCATCATAACTCAAAACAGCATATTATTGTATAAACTGGATATTTATATATCCAATATATAGCAGATATTTCTATGGAGGCTTTTTACAACTTGCTTCTACCACCACATTACCAACTGAGCTACTCTTGCTAATGTGATGCATTTTTTTTAATTAGAGCAATTTGTTTTGTAGGATGAGTGATACCTTTCTGAAGATCCCATTCCTGCTGTTTCTGAGCCTCTTCGCCTTGAGAACCCTTCTGCACCAGTGAGTCTGAAGCTAGTCTTGCTCTGAACAGAAGCAGAGTGCTGCATTTCAATACTACAGACTACTTCAAAATCATGTTTTCATTTCCCAGAAAGAGTATTTTAAAATGCACTACACTTCAGTGGCTGCACCCTGCCTGAGCCCAGCACCATGGAGCCCTGAACAAGCTCTGGAAAGGACTCACTTTCCTCCTTTTGCTGAAAGATAAAGGTGGGTCAAGGGGTGAGCCCCAGGGCTCTCTTGGAGCCACATCCAATATGTCATGCCTGGTTCTTTTCCATGTCCATGCTCTGGTTCAGCGGTAACTGCAGGAAAAGGCTAAACCCCATCCCAATATTCACAGCCAATGAGAGCAGAGCCAGTGGACAGTTGATCTGAGAACCCTCTCTGCACAACTTCTGAAAGAAACCCCAAAATTTTACCCCCTTGCCTCACTCCCTACACCTCTGCCCCAAGGGGAAAACCTTAAAATTTCTACCTCAGAGATTTGGCTCCACAAGGAATTAAGCAAACACTTTTAAATAATAACAGAAGAGTGAAATATAACACTTCCATTCTGAAGAGTCTATAGTGCTTTCATATCTGCTTTTTCAATTACCCATAGAGATGTTTTAATTTAACATTTGGTGGCAGGAAATCCTGAAAGAAGAAAGTGGTAAGTAGACAGATCTACATTTTAAAATTGAAGAAGTGGTGACTTCAGATTCCCCAGGCTGTTATGCTTGTTCTGTAGCATTTTATTTTAGATTCGTGCTTCTCTATGACTTTAGGAAGAGAGAAATTTACAAAGTACACAGTATGCAAAGATTAATCAATTTTCACAAAAGGATTTTTCACAGGTTTCTTTAAGTTTCTTTAGTACATATTAACCTTGTTTTAGTTTACAAAATTATTAAGTATAAAGTGGACAAAGAGTATAATCACCCATCACTAGCAACACCTAAACTAAACCAAATTTTAAAAAGATTATCGAGAGGTATTTTTTACTTTCAGGTATTAGGTTAATAAACAACTATTAAGCAGCTATCATGCCAGTGTTAAATGCAAGATAAACCAAATCTAGTAAGATACACGTTCTGCCTTTGAAGCTCCCACAGGGCCACACAGACGTCCAGCACTGCAGCCCACTAGGTGTGGGTTCTCAGGGCAGAGCTTCTGTTCACAACCTCCCCGGTATTGTATCTGCTCCAGGTGGTTTTGAGGGAGCAGCCAAACACAACGACTTTCCTGCACCCTCTTCTTCAGCCCTCAGGCCTCCCCATCAAAACTACAAGTGACCAGTTGGGACGCTAGGAAAATGCCCAGAAGTCCTCTGGGAGAGGAAATTAATCATTGTAGTACCAGTTCTCTTCACCTCTGACCCCAGTTGTCTACCATCTGTTCACTTTATTAGGAAGTTTAAAAAGGAGAAAAGATAATAAAACTCCCAGATGTATTCACTGGCATCTACTGTAAGAAATCTGAGTGTGGGTGTTAGAATTAAGCACGTAACTGGAAAGTTAGGAAGTTAGATTCTCAGTTTGGGGTTGTTTTCCTTTCATCTGTTCATGACAGCACACCCTGTCCTAACATGTACAATTGAGAACCCACTTTGAAGACCACAAGGCACTGAAAAAAACATTCTAAAAGTGGGGAAATCTACAGTGTTCAAAATGGTAAAACCAGACACCCAAAATAACTATTCGTTTTACCAAATAAATAAATAACCATTTTAAGCTTTAAAATGAGTGAGATGTAATATTTGTTGAACATTTATTATGTGCCAGACATTGGGTTAAGCACTTTACGTACCCTTTAGTTTTCACAAGAACCCTCTGAGGTAGGTACTATTATTATCTCCATTTTACATATGAAAAAACTCAAGAATGGAAAGGTTAACTAACTCACCCAAGTACACAGCTAGAGATTGATTTATGGAGCTAGAATTTTTTTTAGCTCAACCACTAAGCCACACTGCCATATCATGAAAGAATATTTCTATGAAACCTCAGAAAATTTGAGATTTGAAATCATCCACAGAAAAGATTGTGAAGGCTACTCTCATATAATATCTGAGCAAATGAGAAAAGCAGACAACCATCCCTAACCCTTACTGAGCATTTGCCATATTCTAGGCACTATGGCAAGCACTTCATGTGCATTTTCTCATTTAATTCTCACAATCCTATTAAGAAGGTTGTTATTATTATTCCGACACCCATTTAACCAGTGAAGAAATGGAGGTATGAAAGAAGATCACACTGTGACCCAAGACCACGGGATAGATTTGAACTCAACTCTGAGTCCAGAGCTAGAGGTTTCACTTTGGAATTAATATTTCAAACAAAATCATGCATGAGTAGGGTGGGGTTGAGCTTGAGGATATCTCAAACACTTAGGAGTTTACAATGTAAAGTACTTATCTTTTCTTGTTTTAAAACTACTGATATTTCTGTGGTGATTGTGCAGATTTTTCATGAGAAGATTAATAAACTAAGAACTTTTAAAAAAAATAAATACTGACACAAGCAATATAACCCATCCATTTCTCTTTCACTTAACATTCTAATCACCAGATTATTGCCTTTGGAGAAGGCTCCTGTATCTAATAAATATTTGAAGATACATCTTTAAAACGAGGAAGTTACCTAACCCAAAGCACTAACTCTAACAAGAATTCACCATCTATTTGCAGTCCTGACTTGCGCGTCTGGTTATGCCACAGATTCAGGGGCACTGGAGCATATCAGAGGCATTTATGAACTTAAGGTGCTCCAGGAACTTAAGATACAAAGCAAGGCAGTCTAAGAAGAATGTCACATTTTTGTTAGGCAATGTCCTTTCTTTATGTGAGTTTAATTAAGACAACACAATCCTTACTTTTAAAATAATAATATATAAAGATGAGAAAATTCTCACGGAAGCATCAAAATATTGAGTGGGTAGAACAGACTCTTATTTCCTTTGAGTGGCTAGAACAGTCTCTCATGTGAGTATCTAAACACCTATTTAGATCATTCAAATGCCATACACGTCAAAACACTCCAACTTAACACTTCCTTTGAAGTCACGACAATCAGTTTTTTATTAGTGTCATTATTTAGCATTTCTATAGCACTTCACTTTTGACAGGTGCTTTATAATTATTTCTACTCTTGGTTAACTCCTACTCATTCATTAGCATGCAGTTACTTTCCCAATAAAATATATACATTCCTTGACAAAACTGAATCTAACCAAAACCAAGAGGTTCTTATATGAGAATTTCAGACAAACGTGTATCCACAGGACAAATGAGGCAGATAGACAGATGATAGATGGATGATAGGTAGATAGATAGATAGATAGATAGATAGATACAGTGACATATAAGAAAATAATTCCAAGGATCAGTAACATTCTTGTATTCTTGTCTTGGTTCAACTGCAGCTTGGGATTATCAGTCATGTCCCTATGTTGCCAATGACAGCATGAATAAAAGAGAGACCAGTGGTCTCATATGAACTAAAATTGTTGAAAGAGTAAGTGAATATGGCAGAGACTGCTAATTATTAGCCAGTGTCCAGTCTCTCTTGCTTTACATAATAGAATTTCCAGCCACTCATCTAGACAGTACATTTCCCAGCCTCCCTTACAGCTAGAAGTAGCAACATAACTAAGTTCAGGCCAATGAGATGTGAGAAGAATACGTGCAGCTTCTGAGTCATCTCCTTAATCATAAAGCTGCTTGCCTTGGACCACAATGAGGCTGGTTAACATCTGTCACCATACATAATCACAAACTTTTTTTCTTGTCATAAGAACTTTTTAGATCAAATCTCTTAGCAACTATCAAATATGCAAAGCAGTATTATTAACTATAGTCACCATGCTGTACATTGCACCCCCATGACTTATTTTGTAACTGGAAGTTTGTACCTTTCGACTGCCTTCACTCATTTCTCCCACTCCCCACACCCTGCCTCTGCTAACTACCAATCTGTTCTCTGTATCTATTAGCTCAGTTTTTTCTTTTGATTCCACACATAAGTAAGATCATGTGGTATTTGTCCTTTCCTGTCTGACTTAATTCACTTAGCTTAATATCCTCAAAGTTCACTCACATAGTTGCAAATGGTAAGATTTCATTCTTTTTTATGGCTGAATAATATTCCACTGTATATATATTCCATATTTTCTTTATCCAGTCATTCATCAGTGGACACTTAGGTTGTTTCCATATCTTGGTTACTGTAAGCAATGCTGCGATGAACATGGGGGTTGCACAAATCTTTTCAAGTTAGTGTTTTCGTTCCTTCAGGTAAATACTCAAAAGTGGAAATTCTGGATCATGTGGTAGCTCTATTGTTAATTTTTTGAGGAACCTCTATGCTGTTTTCCATAGTGCTGCACCAATTTACATTCCCACCAATGGTGTAAAAGGGATCCCTTTTCTCCAAATTCTTGCCAACACTTCTTATCTCTTGTCTTGTTGATAATAGCTATTCTAACAGGTATGAGGCAATATCTCACTGTGGTTTTGACTTGTATTTCCCTGATGATTAGTGATGTTGAGATCTTTTCATGTACCTGTTGGCCAACTGTATGTCTTCTTTGGGAAAATGTCTATTCAGATATTCTTCCCATTTTTTAATTGAATTGTTTGGGGGTTTTGTTATTGAGTTGTGTGAGTTCTTTATATATTTAGGATATTAACCCCTTATCAGATATATGATTTGAAAATATTTTCTCCCATTCAGTAGGTTGTCTTTTCATTTTGTTGATAGTTTCCTTTACTGTGGCAAAACTTTTTAGTTTGGTATAGTCCCACTTGTTTATTTTTGCTTTTGTTGTCTTTGCTTTTGGAGTCAGATTCAAAAAAATCATCACCAAGATGAATATCAAGGAGCTTACCACCTATGTTTTCTTCTGGGAGATTTATGGTTTCATTTCCTACATCAATTCTTTAATCTATTTTGAGTTAATTTTTGTGTATGGTGTAAAGATAGGGGTCCAGTTTCATTCTTTTGCATGTGGTTGTCCAGTTTTCCCAATACCATTTATTGAAGAGACTGTCCTTTCCCAATTGTACATTCTTGGCTCCTTTGCTGTAAATTAGTTGACCATATATATACATAGGTTTATTTGGAAGCTCTCTGTTCTGTCCCTTTGATTTATGTGTCTGTCTTTAAGCCAATACCATACTGTTTTTATTACCATAGCTTCATAATATAGTTCAATATTAACAATATCAGGCAATGATGCCTCCAGCTTTATTCTTATTTTTCAAGATTGCTTTGCCTATTTGGGGCCTTTGGTGGTTCCTTACAAACTTTAGGATTGTCTATCCTATCTCTGTGACAATGACATGGGCATGGGTATTTTGATAGGGAGCACACTGAATCTGTAGATTGCTTTGGGTAGTATGGACATTTTAGCAAAATTAATTTTTCCAATCCATGAGCACAATATCTTTCCATTTGTTTGTGTGTTCTTCAATTTTTAAATTAACATCTTATAATTTTCAGTATATAAACTACCACAAATTCTAAATAAATTTCAAACAATTTCAAATAAGTTAACAATTCTTACTGAAGCTGAGAAACTCAAATAGCATACAACTGATTCATCAATACAAAAGATTTCTTATTGGGCTAATGGTGGACCTGAGACTGTAAGTTCTCAGAAGGCAGGAATATGCCCAATTCATTTTTTTTTTAATTTCATAAAATAAACAAGCAGGAATCATTTTATTTCTACTGTCGAAGAATTATCATGAATTATTCAAGATTTAATTGCATCAGGATAAATTAAGCTTTCACTGTGGTTTCAATACAACAGATCTTTGCAAAACTAAATGAGCTTACTGACTGCTGAACCTTTTAAATTAACTGAGTTTAATTTTCACACGACCAATTGTTTTTATGGTTTATATAATCATTGACCATTTTTTCAAAAGCATTTAAAATGACTGAAAAACAAAGGTTTCCAAAGTCTATGAAATAAGTAAGATCTTATCAATTAGAATTAGAACATTTACCTTCCTCAAGGAAAAAAAAGTTACTGGCTTGAACATTTTTATCTACTCTGAGTTGAGAAAATGAATTCCCTTGGAATTTTTTTCTCAATTTTACTAGCAAATATTGAACTACTTTGAAGCTACTCACCAGTCTTAAACCTTCAACTCACATCCCACATCTTAATCATCCCAAGCTGAAGGCTTACTGTCTTGACGCTGGGTAGCAGCACTTCCTCGCGGCTACCGAGTAAGAAGCTCACCAGCTCATTAGCAGCCCTCTGACCTTGACCAAGCAGCTGACAAAGCAATCCCATCCCACCTGCACGTTCATTCTGATTTGCAACAATAAGACAAGATCTGGATGGAAAGATGATGGAAAACTCAACTGGAAATTGTCTAACAGTTACACTCTTCCTTGGGCAGAGAACCAGGGAGCTTAGATCTCTGAGACAGAAGCACACAGATCCATCAGATCCTCTACACAGTCCTTGCTTACTGTGTTTTAAATTTAGATAAAAAAGAGATATTACACAGAAAACATCAACATCTGCAGAATTACAAACTAAGCAAATGCCATTGGAAACACGTGTGTTTCAGTCCCTTTCTGGAGCTCTTTTACCATCTGCTGTCTTGGAAGGAACTCAGGAGCTGTAGTACTTGAGGAGATTCTCATCCGTAGGTTTGAGGATTTCCTTATCTGCCATATTCACTACCCACCTGGGAGCAAGACCAAAGAAAATCTGCCTTGGATCTTTTCGAATACTGAGCATTTTGAAGAGTTCGTCTTTCATGATATCAGGTAAAATATAACCATACTTCTTGGCGAGCTCCAGTCTTGCTTCAGGAAATTCAGCAGGATCCGTCAAGTAACCGCAATTCCTTGCATCAGTGTAGTAGGGTACCAGTGCCTTGGAGGTGAGCATTCGCTTGGGAATGGGTTGTCCACGGAGAAAGAATGCAATAGGTTTGCACAGAATTTCCAGGCTTCGCGGGTCGTAGAAGGCCGTCGTGACGACATCCCCATTCTTCTCGATTGCAGCGATGGCCAGCTCTGAAGCCAGCTGTACTTCAATGTTAACTTTCGCCTTAAAGGTGTCAGCACCCTCCCCTACCAGCTGGACACCATAATCCCTTGTAGATGGCTGGAAGGTCACACCTCTCCCATTGACAAGTTGGGTTAAGTCAATAGGTTGTGTAGGATAAACTCGACCCAAATCAAAAAGATACTGCAGCCTGTTGAGAGTCAAAGGCTGATACTGGTGTCTGAAGCTATGTCCTTCATTAAACCCATATTTTGGGATTCGAAGGTAAAATGGAGTCTGGCCTCTCTCAAAGCCCAGCCAGGGCCAGGTTCTTCTCTGTTGTTCTCCCTTGTGGCCCCTGCCACATTTTCTACCTCTTCTCTGACCTCTTGGTCATCTTTCCGGTTTCCTGGAGCCTGGGTTTGGCCTCAGGTTAGCCAGGCTCACACGGGGCAGGGCCTGCAGCAGGTCCAGGGCCTGGGGCCCCCTCACCCCAGAGTGGGCTGGCCATGACCCACGCGCCCGACAAGCCGCAAGGGCTCTGGGCTGCCAGAGCCTGCCTTATTCATTTTTTATCTTCTTCCTTCTTTGTACCTTAACTCTAATATGTAGATAAGTACCAATATCTTGGAACCGTCTAAGGATTAAAAACAAATGCCTACTACAGAATTTATTGCTATTATCTTTATCCCAAAGACCCTCATGTTCTGCCATTTGCTGGTTCTGAGAAATGCAACCATATTTTTAATTTTTAGACTTATTGTAGAGGCTGTGAAAATTTAGACCTGCAGACATTAACTTTTTGGGATGTAGAATTTATTCAGCATCTCGTCTATGCCTGTTTCTGTGTCAATTACTTCCATACAACATTACCCATTTAAAGTAGACATCATCATCTCCACTTAAAAGATGAAAAAACTAAGACATAGATTAAGTGATCTGCCCAAGATCACATGGCTGGTAAATAATAGAGCTTAGACTAGAATACAGTCCTCCTGACCCACCGGACAGTCTTCTTTCTGAGAGCTCTACTCAATTGCCTCATCAATTTCTGATACATTTTTACATTTCAAACTTTGGACCCCCCAAAAAGTGGGGGCATAATAATGGCCAGGTATTGATGGATAGAAAAATTAAAAGGTAATCCTACCCAGAATATAAAGATCAGGAAGGACCATGGGTAAACACATCAGAACAATTCTTCCCTAAATAAAAACCGGGAAACTTTCCAAGAAGGCATCACTATTAACATAAACATTTTTATTCACTTTTGAAAGTTATCATCTAATTCAACATAATTCTTCACCATATGTCTAATTGGAATCTGTCTGGATTCAAAGATGCTGATGAGAGTGAATATATCAAGGTCAGGAATTGTCTAGCTATACAAAACTCTAGGTGGTTGAATTGTACATCTTTTTCCCATAAAACGTTACACTTACTTAATGAGATATCCCATATGCTCAGTCGTAGACGTTTTGATCAGAAGAGGTCCAAGAATAGGAAAAAGCAGTGTTTTGAATTTCCACTTTGATGTTGTTTTGTTTGTTCATTATTATTTATAATTTAGTTGGCTCTAATTAAAGCTAAACAGAGAAGATGAAATGAGTTATCTATGCAATTCTTAGTCCTCATAAAGGGAACATAAGAGTATCTAGGAATCTTGGGTGCCAAGTAAATATAAACTTGGTTTCACATCTCTGAAATTAAACTTCCCACTTTCCAGACAGAGAAGTCTGGTGTGAGACCATAGGCAAGCCTTTTTAAGAGGAAATTACAGTTGGAGATGGAGATATTAAAATTCATGATTCTAAAAAAGTGTTGTGACATAGTTTATGGCAATGACTCTCACCCATTCCCAACGAAAAGCATGATTCCAGTCAAGAGGTGACCCCATCCTCTTTACCCACTGATACACTGCGGGCAACTTTGCCTTCACAAAAGAGGGCTTTCAGAGTTTTAAATAAACAGGTAAGAGTTCCAAATAGTGAGTTAAGAAATGCTATATTACTGGCTTCCCTCCAACTGTGTACTAAATCAGGGTGGGGCTAGGTAAATGCAGGGAACCAGCTAGATTGCATAGAAAGACCTATGTAGGAGGTACTTTGTTTGATGGACCCAGTGAGCACAGATAGTCCCCTCCCACTCGGCATGTCTAAAGCATCCCCTTGATTCTCGGTGCTTCTGATGAAGTTTCTGCTTCAATGGGACAATGGCTTTCTATCAAAGAGTGTCATAACATCCTATCAGAGTGTCATAACACAGAACTTTTCTAATTGGTGTGGAGAGCTCTGCAAGAGCATATTAGTTGTAAGCCATAGCATCACCTCTCTTTAGGGAGAGGGAACAAAATTTAAACACACAGGGAGACAGAGAGATAATGAATTGCCTTCTTGGCAACCCACCACTCTACTGCCAATGGGATCGCTGTGACAAGTTATGAAATTCGAGTCAAAATATTTAACTCAGCCACTTACTCAAGTGGTAGACCCAATTTTAGGCACCCCACAATTAGGGCACCAATAGAGAAAAGTCTTCTCTTCATTTTTTGCAGTAGCACGTTTAACTTTTAGCACCTATGGGTGTTCTGTTTCCTCTAATAAGGATATATCTGTCTGTAAAGTATACACATGTATTTCTACCAATGTAGCAATAACTGATGAATACAGGAAACTATAATAATCTGGATAGTTCCAGAAAAATATAGGAACTAGACTAAGAATAAGAAAAGATTACTACTGGAAATTTTTCAGAATAATCTGATAGAAACAGCCTATCAATAGGGTATAAGAGGGTGAATTAGCCAATATGCCCCCAAAGAAATGCTGATTAGATCAACTTAATCCATAGTTCCCAGAAGATGAGATCTCTGGGTCACCCTAATGGAGCCTAATGATGTAAACTGTACAAGCAAGGCAGGAAGTTCTGTGGCTCAAGGGTCAAGGGTCAGGTTAGAGAACAGAGTGAGCTCTAGGGAATGAGCTGGAAGTGGGAAAGGGGAGGAGAGGAGTTCGAAGATGAGTCTCTGAATTGACTGCTCTGGGTCCCCACGTGCTCACTGAGTCAAGGCCTGACAGAACCCGGTTACAGGCTTTTGTGAGAGGTGAGGGCTCCTTAGTGGGAATATATTAACACATAAATAAAATGCACCCATTTTAAATACGCAATTTGATGAGCTTAGACAAATGTATATACCCATGTAATCATCACCCCAGACAAGATATAGAATATCTCCATTATCCCAAAAAATTTCCTCAAAAAAGTTTCCTTTATACTCTCACCCTAAGCCACAGGCAAGCACTGATCTCGTTTCTGTCACGGTGAATTATTGTCTGTTCTTGAATTTCATATAAGTGGGGTCTTACATTATATATGCTCTTTTTGTCTGGCTTATTTGGTTAAGCCAATGTCTTTTGTATTCATCCATGCTATTTGTAGCGGTAGTTCATTCCTCTGTACTGCCAAGTAGCATTTCACTGAATGAAAAACACCACAATTTCTTTATCCACTCACCTGTTGATGGACAGCTGAGTTGTCTCCAAGTTTTGGCTATTATGAATAAAGCTGCTATGAACATTCATGTACAAATCTTTGTGTGGACATACGCTTCCATTTCTCTTGGGTAAATATCTAAGAGCACATTCCTGAATCATATAGCAAAGTGAACGTTTAACTTTACAAGAAATTTCCAAAGAGCCTGTACCATTTTGTAGTCCCATCAGCAACATATGAGAGTTCCAGTTACGTCACATTTTACCAGTGCTCAATATTGTCAATCTTTAATCTTAGCCTTTCTAGTCTGTGCAGTGATACCTCACTATGGCTTTAATTTGTATTTCCCTGAATAATGTTAAACATTTTTTATGTGTTTATTGGTCATTCATATACCTTCTTTTATGAAATATCTGTTCAAATCTTTTGCTCATTTTTAAGTTGTGATGATTCCTGCTACATTGACTTCAACTTTCTACTAAGGATGACAGCACGTCTGGTCAATTTGATTTAGAGCGAGTAATTTGAAGCTCCCTAATGGCACTACTAGGCTCAAAATTATTAGGGTTCAAGTGAAAGGGTCAACAACACATGGAATGCACAAATCAGATCATATCACTCTCCTGTTTAAAATCTGCAAATGGCTTCCCTTGGCCATTTTATTCCAATTAGAGTAAAATCCAAACTCTTTACTTTGGCCCCCAAAGCCTCATGTGATATGACCTCTGTATCTCTCTCCAACCTCACCTCTTGCTGCTTTTCCCTCACTCACTGTGCTCCTGACACTTCACTCTTCTTTCTGTCCCTCAAACACGCCATATTTGTTCTTGCCTCTGTCCCCTCTGCTTAGAATTATGTTCCCATAGAGCTCAGTGTGCTGCCCTCTTCTAAGCATTCAAGTCTTAATTTCAATGTCAAGACTTCCCTGCCTAATCCTGATAAACAGCACCCCTAAGTCCTTCTCTATCTAGCACTTGTCACTATCTGAAATTATTTTATGTTTTGTGCGTGTTTATTGCCTGTTTCGCATCCACTAGAATTCATACTTCAAGAGTACAGAACTTTATCTTGGTCACTGATGCATCTCTGTGAACTATAAACAATGCCAGGAGGATAGCGCCAGCTCATTAACCGTTTTTGGAAGGGAGACAGGGGTTGAGAAGAGAGGAAAAGAAAGCAGGTTTTCAGAAAAGCAGAAGATAAGGCCCCTCACATCCAGACTCTTACTCTATATGCAAGGTGCTTAGCTCAGGGCTTGGCACAAAGGCTATTTCTCTTCCCCCGCAGCTGTTTGTCCCTTCAAAAGTCCTGAGCCTCTAGAATCAGAGTGGCCTTTGCCAGAGCCATGGAGGGCCATCATTGGAGAATGCACCATATGGATTCAATCTGAAGGTATCACCACCTTCCAGGCCCCCAGTCACAACCAAGGGTGGTTTGATTTGTGACATGAGGTTGGTAAGAGAAATGGGGTAGCTTTGGGGGGTAGCTTTTGACCAGAGAGGGAAAAGGGACATTTCAGATATTCTTTTATAAACAACCAGTCTCTTTTTGGATAGCCTCAAGTTTCTGGAGCATTCTCTCTTCCTCACCGTGGCTCAAAGCTTTCAGCTTTTGCTGTGTTTTTATCCTTTTCTCTGAGACTCTTCAGCGGCAAAAAGCTTCAGCTTGCTTTCTCTGTCATATTCCCATCTTCCACTTCTAAACCTCATTTGTATTCCTTCTAGTTTGTAATCTGATCACTTTTATCCTTTATAACAGACTTTAAACTCAGTTTTTTAATTCAAATTGGAAATTTAGTATAAGAAGTGGTTTTCTTTTTCTCTTCTTCTAGTTTTCAAATATTTTGCTTCTGGTCACTTAAAAAATTATGACAGATGGATGGATGAGTGGGTGGATGGATAGATAGATAGATAAATAGATAGATATAATATTATCCATATTATATTTGTGTCCTTGTGGTTTGGGAGCGTCTTTCAAGGGGCCCATGGCTGGTGACCACACAGAACTACTCCAATACTGGCTATGCGTTCTATATCCAGTGCAAGTCTATGAAGCACCTGTTCTCTGCCCATATACCAACTAATAAAGTCTCCCCCTCTTCTAAGTAGTATACTCTCTATAGAGCCATAGACTTTCTCCTTATATTTAGTAACAAATCAAAAGAAAAATTTAAAAAATTTAAATTTAAAAAAATTTAAAAAAACTACCCCGAAGGTTTGAGCCAATTATATGTATATACATATTATATATGTATATAAAACACTTCCTGAATTAAATGAACCCCTTTTCCTTTCAGATTCCCTCTACAGCATTCTTTTGTGCATTCAATCATTCATTTCATAAGCAGTTAGTAAAAATATATCATTTGCTAGACGCTGGATATAGAAAAGAGCTGGGGAGGTGGCTGACATGTACAGCAAATGCTTAAAAGTATGCAGTTCCCACCTTTAAAGTCCTGTATTCTTAATGAAGTACTAAAAAATTACACATCATATGTTGTATTAATCAGGGTTCTCCAGAGAAACAGAATCAATAAAATGTGTATATATATAGAGAGATTTATTTTAAGGAATTGGCTCATGGAATTGTGGAGGCTGCAAAGTCCGAGATTCTACAGGGTGAGCCAGCAGGTGGGAGACCCAGGAAGGAGTTGCAATTTGAGTTCAAAGGCCATCTGCTGGCAGAATTCCCTTTTCTCCTGGACAGGTCAGCCCTTTTAAAATTAAAGCCTTCAACAGATTGGATGAGGCTCATCACATTATGGAGGGTAATCTGCTTAATCAAAGCCTACTGATTTAAATGTTAATCTTATCTAAAAAATATCTTCGCAGAACCATCTAGAATACTGTTTGACCAAATATCTGGTACTGTAGCCTAGCCAAGTGAACACATAAGATTAACCATTGCATATGTGAAACAATCAGAGAACAATATAAGACAATCTATATTAAATACGATAAACTGAAGGGTCAAATCATAGGTGATAAGAGTGCTAAAATTTACTGAGCACTATTAGATGCCAGATCCTTGGCAGAAATTAGTTAATACTCACATTAAACCTTTGGTAGATTATATATAATATCTGCTTTTACAGGTGAAGAAGATGAAGCCCAGAGAGTTTGAATAACTTTTCCAAGATCACTTAGCGAGTATTCTAACCCAGATAAGTGTGGCAACAAAGTCCTTGGAAAGCTAGGCAATATAGTATTCCAGGCGCACAAGGAGGGTAGTGGGGGAAAGCTTGGCTTGGTAACATTAAAATTTCTTCCCCTAGAATGTAAATTGGTGCAGCCACTATGGAAAACAGTATGGAGGTTCCTTAAAAAACTAAAAATAGAGCTACCATATGATCCAGAAATCCCACTCCTGAGCATATAACTGGGGAAAACTCTAATTCAAAAAGATACATGCATCCCCTATGTTCATAGCAGCACTATTTACAATAGCCAAGACATGGAAACCACCCAAGTGCCCATCAACAGATGACTGGCTTAAGATGTGGTCTATATATAAAATGGAATATTATTCAGCCATAAAAAAGAATGAAATATTGCCATTTGCAGCAACATGGATGGACCTAGAGATTATCATACTAAGTAAGGTAAATAAGAGAAAGACAAATACTATATATTACCACTTATATGTGGAATCTAAAATATAATACAAATGAATCTATATACAAAACAGAAACAGACTCAGACATAGAAAACAAACTTCTGGTTACCAAAGGGGAAAGGCAAGTGGGGAGGGATAAATTAGGAGTATGGGATTAACAGATATGAACTACTGTACATAAAATAGATAAGCAACAAGGATTTACTGTATAGCACAGGGAATTATATTCAATATCTTGTAATAAGCTACTATGGAAAATAATCTAAAAAAATATATATACATATACAG
Organism: Physeter macrocephalus; assembly: GCF_002837175.3. NCBI lineage: Eukaryota > Metazoa > Chordata > Mammalia > Artiodactyla > Physeteridae > Physeter > Physeter macrocephalus. The sequence continues at coordinate 119,231,291 of NC_041224.1, read as the reverse complement.
ATACGTGTATATATGTATAACTGAATCACTTTGTGGTACATCTGAAACTAACACAATATTGTAAATCAACTATACTTCAATTTTTTAAAAAAAAGTTCTTCCCCTAGAGTGAGGAAACATCCTTTTTTTTTTTTTTTTTTTTTTTTGCGGTACGCGAGCCTCTTGCTGTTGTGGCCTCTCCCGTTGTGGAGCACAGGCTCTGGACACACAGGCTCAGCGGCCATGGCTCACGGGCCTAGCCGCTCCACGGCATGCGGGATCTTCCCGGACCAGGGCACGAACACGCGTCCCTGCATCGGCAGGCAGACTCTCAACCACTGCGCCACCAGGGAAGACCCAACATCCTTTTTCTAACTCATGATGTTATAATCTAATTTTTCACTAACTGACTCTTTATGTGTGTATATCTTCCTTAGGAACAGAATTCCACATATTCATGAAAGAGCATGTAACCACATGTGCATGATAAATAAAAGTAAGATTTAATTACTATTCTAGAATGTTTCATTACATGTTTTAACCAATAGTCATGGACAGAGGTGTTTAAATTCCTTTTTTGAGGTGGGGGGAGGGAGGGAGACTAACCAAAAACATATCTTCTTAAATAGGACATCTTGATAGCTTTCAATTTTTTGAAATTACAGTAATCTTATAATGAACATTCTCATGTGTATAGCTCATCATGTCCTTATGGTAAACATCTAGAAGTAGAAATATTTTATCAAAGTAGTATCTCAGTGTGATATTAATTTCCCTTTACCTGAGGTTGAGTTAATACCTTTTCATATGTTTATTGGACATTTAGATATTCTTTTTATAAAATGCTTGTTCAAGTCTTTTTGGCCCATTTTTCTATTTGGGTTAACAGTATTTTAAAATTAATTTAGATGAGTTCTTTACATATTTGGAAGAGTTCTTTATATATTGCAAGTATATTCTCCCACTCTCTGGCTTTCTTTTCACTCTCTTAATGTTATCTTTTGCTGAACAAAAGTCCTTAATTTTAACTTAAGCATTTTTATCCATCTTTTCATTTAGAGTTAGTGCTTTTTGTGTCCTGCTTAAAAATCCTTGCTTCCTCATAAAGATATTCTTCTCTGTTTTCTTCTAGAAGTTTTATTTTTTATGTCCTGTAGAAGGTTTTTCACACCTGCAACTACGATCAATCTGGAACTGACATTTGTGAACGATGTGAGGTATTTATTGTAAAATAAAACACAGATGCAGAAAAATCACACAAACAAATGTACAGCTTAGTCAATTATTGAGTCAAAGACCACCCAGGTCATGAAATAGAACTTTACCTACCACACCTGGAGCCCCTCCATGTCCCCCCTTCCAGGTCTAAAACCTCTCTCAGATCCTGACTATTGAGTGCTTCTCATCTCTCTCTTTCTGTTTTTCATTTCTTTTTTATTTAAAAAAATTTTCCTTCATCTCACCTATTTCTCTTAAAGCACTGTCTGTTAGACTTATTTATCATGTGTTCCTTCTAGTTTAGTGTTTGTCTGAAATTATTTTTTCTTTTATTTCTAATTCTTTCTTTTTTAACTACTTTATTGAGGTATGACTGACATAGAAAAAAGCTGTATATATTTAATTTGTACAACTTGATGAGTTTGGAGATAAGTATACATTCATGAAACAATTGCCATATTCTATGACATCAACATATCCAGCACCTCCAAAAGTTTCCTCTTGTTCTTTATCACCATCATTATTATTATTTTCTGATAAGAACACTTAAGATCTACCCTCTCAACAAATTTTTAAGAATACAATACAGTATTATTAATTATAGGCAGTTTGCTTTACAGTAAATTTCTGTGTAACTAAAACTTTGTACCCTTTGACTAATATCACCCCATTTCCCCCTCCCTCCAGCCCCTGGCACCACCAGTCTACTCTCTGCTTCTTTAAGTTTAGTTATTTTGATTCCTCATATCAGTGGTATCATGTGGTATTTGTCTTTCTGTGTCTGGCTTATTTCACTTAGCCTAATGTCCTCCAGGTTCATCCATGTTGTCACAAATGGCAAGATTTCCTTCTTTTTTAAGGCTAAATAATATTTTATTTTATTAAATATCACATTTGCTTTACACATTTGTCAATGGACATTTAGATTGCTTCCATGTCTTGACTATTGTGAATAGTGCTGCAAAGAATATGAGAGTGCAGATATCTCTTTGAGATTCTGATTTCAGCTCCTTTGAGGTATACCCAGATGTGGTATTGCTGGATCATATGGTAGTTCTAATTCTTTCTGAGTCCTGTCACCTCATTTCTATGTTTTTCTAATTCTGATTTGTGAAGTTGTTTTCTTTCTTCATGTCTTATATGTTCTCCATGTCTTTTAGCTTGCACTGAAGTAGGAGTTTACAGATTTCATCTATTCTGTTCACATGTCTTTCTGGCCTGGTTTAATTGTCGGTAAGGATGATTTTTTTTCTTATCATTTTGCGTGGGATTTTACCTCAATCATTTCTGTGGCTTATTCCTCATGTGAAGTTAGTTTTCCTAAACTTTGTTTTAATTAATTTTTATTGGAGTATAGTTGCTTTACAGTGTTGTGTTAAGTTTCTACTGTATAGCAAAGTGAATCAGCTATACGTATACATATATCCTCTTTTTTCTGGATTTCCTTTCCATTTAGGTCACCACAGAGCACTAAGTAGAGTTCCCTGAACTCTTGCTATACAGTAGGTTCTCATTAGTTATCTATTTTATGCATAGTACCAATAGTGTATATATGTCAATCCCAATCTCCCTGTTCACCCCACCCCCCACTTTCCCCCTTGGTATCCATACATTGTTCTCCTACGTCCGTGTCTCTATTTATGCTTTGCAAATAAGATCATCTATACCATTTTTTCTAGATTCCACATATGTTTGTTAATATACAATATTTGTTTTTCTCTTTCTGACTTACTTCACTCTGTATGACTGTGTCTAGGTCCATCCACTTTTGTATGGAGGCATAATTCAGGGCAGCTTTTCTAACTTCATAGAGCTCCCTCTTCTGTTGCTTTCTTGTAGTATTCAAAAACACAACAGCTTACTTTCTGAGATTTCCAGACTCTGTCCCCATCTCCCACTTCTATCTTGACCTGCTGTTTCCTTCATCTGTTATGTTATAACTGTCCTGCTCATCTGGGTCGTGGTCGAGGAAGAGAATCCTGGATGATCAGTTTTGAGAATTCACAAGGGCTAGATTTTCCATCCTCTTCAGGCCTTACCATTGTCCCCTTGGCCTAACCCATTATTAGAGTGAGCAAAACCCCTCCCAGATGGGATATGTCATTTTCATGGATTGCAACTTGGCCCATCAGCCTTTTCAGTAAATACCTTCAAGTGACTTTGAAGATCTCCTCTTCTCAAGTCAGTCAAACAATGCTTTGCTTCCCACTGCATTCCCCCCTGAAGATGCAGGTCCTATGCAGATACTATGACAGTTGGTATTTTTCCTACTTGCTTGTATTTTGAAATTCATAGGGATATGTTCTATCGCAGGTTGAGATTGCCAGAAGCATCTGCTGAGATGGAGTTTAGAGGGCAAAATGTTTATTAGGAAACAACACAGATAAAAGGAATGCAAGGAAGTGGGACTGGGCAGAAGGAGATGAAGAACTGCAAGGCAAGTCTGACAATGCTGCCAGCAACCCAGAAGGGGGTGTCTGGAGCAAATACTGCCTGTCAGAATTGTCCCACGCTGGGTCAAAATGGCCAAAAGTTTAAACCTCATCTCATCTGGTCATTGGATGTGGGCTACCGTGAAAATGTGTGATTACAGGCAGAGCAACTCTCTGCAGCTGAGGCAGATTCTGAAGTAGCTGAGAGCTCCCCATAGCTGGGCAGGAAGTCTTTCCTTGGAGAGCGTATCTCTGTGTCCCATACACTCTCACTTAGTTTTGTTGTAAATATTTTCTGCTGCAATTTTATTTGGAATTGCACTGACTCTACAGATGAATTTAGGAGAATTTACAACTTTAAAATATTGGGTTGTCTAATTCATGGAGATCATATATTTCTTTACTTGTTTAGTCTTACAGTTTTTATAAAGTCTTATAATTTTCTATATAAAAGTCTTGCATATCTTTTGTTAGGTTTTTCTCCTAGTTATTTAATGGTTTTGGTGATGTGATATTATTTTTAAATTTCATTTTCTAAATGCCGCCATATATACATAAGATTTTGTATATTGATCTTATACCTAGTGACCTTCCTAAATTCACTCATCAAACAGTGTTTCTTCAGATTCATTTGGATTTTCTAGACACATCGTCATGTTACATGCAAATAATAATTTATCTGTTTGTTTCCCATCTTTACACATTGTATTTCTTTTATTTGCATTTTTCTCTGTCTAGGATTTCCAGGAAATGTTGAATAAAAGTGATGACAGAGGCATCTGTCTCTTTCCTGGTATCAAAGGGAAAGCTTTCAATATTTCACCATTAAATATCATTTTACTGTGTTTTTTGTAGATATATATTTTCAGATTAAAGTTTTCCTCTATTCCTAAGTTTTTAAAATAATAATTGTAAGTATTAAATTTTATCAACTATGTGTTCTTCAACTTATGAGAAAATCATTTTATTTTTCTCCATCATACTATTAATGTGAGTTACACTGATTGATATTTTTAATATTGAAGCAACCTTATATTTGTAGAATAAAAGTAAGCTGATTGTGACATAGTATCTTTTTTATAAATTGCTAGATTCCATTTGCAACTATTTTACTTAGAACTTTTCCATCTGTGTTCACAAAAAGAGTGGGTTTGCTTTCTTACAATGTCTTTGTCACGTTTGCATATCAAGGTCATGTTAACTGCATAAAATATGTTGAGAAAAGTTACTTTTCTTTTTTCTATTCTCTGGAAGAATAAAAGAAGGATGTTATTTCTTAGAAAGCCCAGAGATAAACCCACGCACCTACGTCACCTAATCTATGACAAAGGAGGCAAGAATATACAATGGAGAAAAGACAGCCTCTTCAATAATTGGTGCTGGGAAAACTGGACAGCTACATGTAAAAGAATGAAATTAGAACACTCCCTAATGCCACACACAAAAATAAACTCAAAATGGATTAAAGACCTACATGTAAGGCCAGACACTATCAAACTCTTAGAGGAAAACATAGGCAGAATACTCTTTGACATAAATCGCAGCAAGATATTTTTTGACCCACCTCCTAGAGTAATGAGGATAAAAACAAAAATAAACAAATGGGACCTAATGAAACTTAAAAGCTTTTGCACAGCAAAGGAAACCATAAACAAGACGAAAAGACAACCCACAGAATGGGAGAAAATATTTGCAAATGAAGCAACTGACAGAGGATTAATCTCCAAAATATACAAGCAGCTCCTGCAGCTCAATATCAAAAAAACAAACAACCGAATCCAAAAATGGGCAGAAGACCTAAATAAATATTTCTCCAAAGAAGATATACAGATTGCCAACAAACACATGAAAGGATGCTCAACATCACTAATCATTAGAGAAATGCAAATCAAAACTACAATGAGGTATCCCCTCACACCAGTCAGAATGGCCATCATCAAAAAATCTACAAACAATAAACGCTGGAGAGGGTGTGGAGAAAAGGGAACCCTCCTGCACCGTTGGTGGGAATATAAATTGATACAGCCACGATGGAGAGCAGTATGGAGGTTCCTTAAAAAACTAAAATTAGAGCTACCATATGATCCAGCAATCCTACTTCTTGGCATATACCCAGAAAAAAAACATAATTCAAAAATACACATGCACTCCAATGTTCATTGCAGTTCTATTTACAATAGCCAGGACATGGAAGCTACCTAAATGCCCATCAACAGAGGAATGAATAAAGAAGATGTGGTACATATATACAATAGAATATTACTCAGCCATAAAAAGGAATGAAATTAGGTCATCTGTGGAGATATGGATGGACCTAGAGTCTGTCATACAGAGTGAAGTAAGTCAGAAAGAAAAGAACAAATATCATATATTAATGCATATATGTGGAATCTAGAAAAAATGGTATAGATGATCTTACTGGCAAAGCAGAAATAGAGACAACAGATGTAGAGAACAAACGTAGGGATACCAAGGGTGGGGGGGGGGCATGGGATGAATTCAGAGATGCAGATTGACATATATACACTACTGATACTATGTATAAAATACATTACCTACTGTATAGCTCAGGGAACTCTATTCAATGCTCTGTGGTGTCCTAAATGGGAAGGAAATCAAAAAAAGAGGGGTTATATGTATACGTATAGCTGATTCACTATATTGTACAGTAGAAACTAATACAACATTGTAAAGCAACTATACTCCAATAAAACTTTTTTTAAAAAAAGAAAAATAAGTAAATAAATAAATAAATAGATAGATAACCAACAAGGACCTACTCTACAGCACAGGGAACGCTGCTCAATATTCTAACCTAAATGGGAAAAGAATTTGAAAATGAATAGATACATGTATATGTATAACTGAATCACTTTGCTGTATACCTGAAACTAACAGAACATTGTTAATCAGCTGTACTCCAATATTAAATAAAAATTTAGAAAAAAAATATTAGGGGAAGTTGAGCAATCTAGGCTTGCTGATATCTACATGGGAAGATGTTTCATTTAATAACTGTAAAACTACTCAGATTCTCCATTTCTTGACTTATCATTTTTGGTAAATTGATAAATTGTTGTTATTTTTCAGGATTTGGTGTCCATTTTGTCTACATTTTCAAAATTATTCACATTAAGTTCTTTATAATACTCTCCTACTTTTTAATAAATTTTGTAGGATGTGTAGTGCTGTCCTCTTTTTAATTCTGGATATTAGTAATTTTGTGCCTTCACTCTCCTATTTCCTTATCAGTCTTCCTAGAAGTTTATCAATTTGACTTATCTTCTCTAAGAACCAAATTTGGCATTTTTATTCTCTCTATTGTATGTCTGTTTTTAACTTCTTTAATTTCTGTTCTTATCATCAGAGTTTCCTTCCTTCTACTTTCTTTGGCCTCAATTTTCAATAGTATTTCAGTTTCTTAAAATAGATACTGGTCATTGCTTTTTCAGCAATATAAACTTTTTTAAGGCTATTAATGCTCCTTTTTACATGGCTTTAGCTATATCCTACAATAAGTTGTGCTATGTCATATTTTCATTATCTTTCAGTTCAAAATATTTTCTAGTTTCCATTGTGCTGTCTTCTTTGACCTTTGCATAATTAAGTACTTTATTTCCAAAAATTTCCACCTTTCCTTGTTATCTTTCTGTTCTTGTCTAGCTTAATTGCATTGAGGCCTGAGAACATAATCTGTACAAGTCTTTTAAAATTTGTTGAGAAATGTTTTATGGCTCGGCATCTGTTAAATTTTGGTAATGTTCCATGTTGCTTGAAAAAAAAAGCATACTCTGTTGATTGCAGTACTCTATATCTGTTGATGGCACCAATTTTATTAGTTTCATTAATCATATCATTAAGATCTTCACTTATAGTTATTTTTGTGTGTGTGTCTTTTAGTTCTATCAATTACTGATTGATGTGTTTTGGAGTCTCCCACTATGATCATAGAGTTTTACATTTCTAATCTTAGTAATACCAAATTTTGTTTTGTATATTTTAAGCCTAGCTTATTAGGTGCACACAAATTTATAATTGTGTTATCTTTAAGGTCCTTAGCCTCTTCTATCATTTTGAAACGTCTTTTTTCATTTCTAGAAATGTTTCTTGTCTTCAAGTTTACTCTGATTGACAGCGGTATAGCTTTCTTTTCTTTAGGGTTTGTATAGTATATCTTTGTCTGTTCTTTTAACTTTCAGTTTTTCTCTGTCTTCATATTCAAGGTGTGTCTCTTCTAAGCTTTATATAGTTGGGTATAGTTATTTTTAAATATGGTTTGGTAACTTTTGTCTTTTGACTGGAGAATTTATTCCATTAACATTGAATATACTTACAGTTTAATTTGGGTTCGTATTTATCAACTATTATTTTTCCTGTTTTACTTACCACTTTTTTTTTTTTTTTTTTTTTGGCCACAGCCACACAGCATGAGGGATCTTATTTCCCCAACCAGGGATCAAACCTGCACCCCCTGCAGTGGTAGCACCGAGTCTTAACCACTGGACCACCAAGAAGTCCCTCTTTACCATTTCTTCAACCTGTTTTATGTTACTATTTCTCTCCTTCTTGTCTTTAATCAATAAAGTATATATTTTTTCCATTTCCCCTCTATTAACTTGTTAATTATGTATTATTTTACTAATCTTTTAGTTGTCACCCTCATTTACAGAATGCATTCTTGGTTTCTTAGAATATAAATTAATTATTTTATCAATTCTCAGACAATGTTAGGTCCTTAGAATAGTTTAACTCCATTTACTTCACCATCACCTTTTAAATTATTTTTATTTTCATGCCTTTTGGTTATACATATATTTTAAAATCTATAAGCCATTATTATTATTATTCTGTATAGCATATATTCCATTATCTTTTCCCACCTATTTACCTCTTCTGTGGCTCTTCAATTATTCCTGTATTTTTGTGTTTCCATCTGAGATCATTTTGCTTTTGCCTAAGTACCTATCTTTGGTACTTTGCTTAGTGCAAGTCTGTTTATTTAATAATCTTCTCATTTTTTGTCTGGAAATATTTTCTCACCTTCTGTTTAAAGGATATTTTTACTGGGTATAGAATTCTATGTTGGTAGATATTTTCTTTCAGATCTGGAAATTCTGAACGTTACCTAATAGCATTAGCTAATTTAATCACCAGTGAGCTTATTGAAGTGGGTTTTTATGTCTGCAACTATGAACCTTGATGACTACAGGGTTGCAAATCACTAGTCAGGTGTCCTGTTGAATAATAATGATGAATTTTAATTACACTTTTATCATACTCTAATTTCTTATTCATACTTAACATTGCTTCTAGATTATGTATCATATTTTACTGACTACTCTGTCTATTCTCAGTACAGAAACAAGCTCCTTATTTTTTCTCTCTCTTACATTAAGTATCTCATAATGCAGGTCCCTCTCACTTCACTACTTTTCTTTTTCCAAATTTTACTGATATATTCCCTTCCATTTATTCTTCTGGGTAATCTTAAGAATTGTTTTATAAAGTTCCCACATAAGTGTCATTAGGGTTTTGATTTGAAAACAACATATTATAAATTAATTTATATTATATTTACAATATTGTCTTTACTCCAGCAATATTATGGCTTCTCAGTTATGGAAGTTTCATGTCTCTGAGAAGATGTGAGTGTGAGTGTATATCCTGTACATTGCATCTTACTTTTGTTCATAGGTATACAAGCTTTTGTTGATATTTTAAATGAAATACTTTTTCCACCATATTTGTTAACTAGCTTTATACAGAAAAATCCATGCAGAGTTCTCTAGTTATAATCACTTTTCCTTAATCCTTTTGGCTTTCAAGTTGGACAATCATAACCAGAAAAATAGGGATAATTTTGTCTTTTACTTCCCAAAACTTATGCCAATTTTCACACTAAATTATTTATAACTTAAAAGAAAACATTAAATGAGTTATGAAATATGGCATATTCTTAAAACGTAATGAACTACTGATCCATACTATGACATGAATGAACCTGAAAACATGCTAAGTGTAAGAAGTCTGTCAAAAAGACCAAATATTATACCATTACATTTATATGAAAGTCCAGAATAGGGAAATTTATATATAGAGAAAACACATTAATAGTTGCTTAGGGTTGGAGGTAAGGAAGGAATGTGGGGATACAAGGGTAATAGCTAAAGGGTACAGGATTTCTTCTTGAGGTGCGTCTCAAATTAACTGTGGTGTTGGTTGCACATATATGTGAATATACTGAAAACCACTGAATTGTATACTTTAAAAGGATGAATCGTATGGCATGTGTATTAGATCTCAAAAAAAGCTTAAAAAAAAAAGAGTTTGACAACTTGCTTCTTTGTCTTGTCCTGACTTTAAAAGAATAAATTCCAAGCTGGTATTTCAGTTCTATATAATTTTGCTTACAGTTTAATATAGCAAATCATTTTGCTCCGAGGTCTCATTCCCAACCTCTGTGCTTTGATATATAGTGAAGAGGCTGGAATTCAAAAACTGCATTTCCTAGACACTCTTGCCAGCTGACTTCTGGGAGATTCTGCCAATGGAAGGCACTACTGGAAGACTGGAGGACAGAAGAAACAACACTCTTCCTCCCTCTGGTTTCTGATGACATTTCTGGCAGTAGAAGAAGCAGCAAGGACGATGTCAGCTTGCAGCAGCCGCAATGACCCAAAGCACCAGCAGTGGTGGTAAGTGCAGGCTCCTGGGTCCTGCACAGCAGCTGCCTCCAAAAACCTTGAGCCCTTGTGGCTTAGTGCCCTTGACTGCCAGGAAGCGTTGTCCCTCAAGCCCCGAGGGTACTGTCGTTTACTGCAATTACTGGTTTTAGTAACCTCACCTTCCTCCAGTCCTTCCATTACGCTTGTAATCAATTCCCATATTAAATTTCTGTTTTACATATACAGAGTGGTTTCTATTTCCTTGAGTGAGCCCTAACTGATAGACAGAGTAAGGAATTTTTCTATTCAAATGCGAACAGTTCTCATCAGAATGGATGTTGAATTATGTCAAGTGCTTTTTTTGAATCGGTTAAGAGGATTGTATTGCTTTTCTCTATTGACATTAACGAAATTAATTATATTAAAAGATTTCCTAATATGGAATCATTTTCACACCTCAGGTTTAGGTTCCCCCAAAAGCAGAGCCCAGTATAGGTACCTAGGTACAGGGTGTCTACTTGAGAGGTGATCCGAGGAAACTGGAGTGAGGGAGTGGGGAGAGTGAGACAGAGAAGGAGGAAAAGAAAATAAAAGGTGCATTGATGAGCTGATGACTGCTGAGGGCAAACTGGGGCTTAATTTCTTTTGGGGACCCTCAGAGGAATTGGGTATGATGCACCTTGGAATGCCTCCTCATTGACTTTTAATCCCAATGATAGAAGGTTGTCTCTGGGGACATAAATTCCTCTGCACCTCTGGGCCACACCTCTGGCTGTACCTCTGCATGTAGACTGAGCAAGCACCCAAGGCTTGGAGAAGTCCTGATGCAGATGAGCTGAGAGATCAGCTGTGGTGGAAGGCAGAGGCGAGCCAAGGGATGTGAGTGGAGCACCAAGGCATCTGCAACACCTGTGTTACAGAATAAACCTGCCTTAGCCCAGCTCATTTACTTTTTTTAATCTGATACTTTTGTATTCAAGTTAGTTTTATATGTGGTTTACTTTGTTCATTAGAGTTATTATAAAATGAACTGCGAAGCTTTGAAATATTTAAAATAGTGTCTCTTTCATGAAAGTTTTCAAGAACTGCTTGTAAAACTATCTGGATCCACTGCTTTTCCAGGGCAAAGTCTCAGATGGCCATTTTTTGCATTTCAAGATGTGCCTTTCTTTGCTTCATTTAAAACAGCTATGAAAATAGGATGTGATTGGTCTACTTATGGGAACCAGCATAATTGGCCAAATGACCAGAGCTCTACTATTACAATTCATGGAAAAAAGAACTCACAAAGCAAAAATTTCCGTTCCATTTAGATATAGATATAGATGTCGATCACTGACATAGATATGGATTTTTAACTGTTCATTTCTGCCAAGAAAAATAATATTGAGAAAGTACCCAGAGATCTTGCCCACCAAAAAGGTCACAAAGAATTGCTGAATTTCTCAGTTTATAATATTCAGTAAAAACAACTGAATTCTTCACACTCAGCACTTGTATTACAGTGCATCAAGGCATGTAGAATATTCTTTATATAATAAAAAAAAGAAATATACCTGAGGAAAGAGGCAGCAATGCAAAGGTGGAGGGGTCCCTGGGGCACCAGCAAAAGATGTTTACATTTGGAGAAAGTTCATTTTTTTCTTGTCATAAAAAACAAATTACTTTTAGATTTTGCATGAGATGTTTTGACTTTCCCTTCAGTGCAAAACCATTTTTCCTTGAATAATTTACCTAATAGACATGAAGAACTGCTATCAAGCCTTTTCTCCTCCAGTTACAGCAGCAAGAAAATTATTTTATATCAGCTGCTGACAACTAGTATCCCTCTCAGGGGCACATAATGAGAGAACTGTCAGGCAGGATGACTGTCCAGTACAGAAATATTTAATTAATGCTCTCATCATGCCTCTAGGTAATTCTTCACAGAACTAAGGATATATACAGAACACCCTCTGATCAGTCCAGGGAATTTTTTAAAAAGTTGCTGCTGAGAGAATTTCAGTTTTCATTATTTTGAAATCCAAGTTACCTATAAAATTCTATGGACCTATTTTTAATATGCTTAAACTTTTTTTTGTAATTCAGAAATATTACATAACTTTTTTATTGTGGTAAAATATACACAACATAAAATTTATCATTTTAAGTGACATTACATTTACAATATTGCACAACCACCAACACACTTCCAGACCTTTTTATCATCCCAAACAGAATGTACCCCTTAGACAACATCCCCCCATTTTTCCCTCCCCCCAGCCTCTATTCTACTTTCTGTCTCTGTGAATTTGCCTGTTCCAGGTCCCTGTATAAGTGGAATCATACAACATTTGTCCTTTTGTGAGTAGCTTATTTCAACTGGCATAATGTTTTCAAGTTTCATCCATGTCATAGCATGCATCAGAACTTCAATCTTTTTTTTAAATTGACGTATAGTTGATTTACAACGTTGTGTTAGTTTCAGGTGCACAGCTAAGTGATTCAGTTATACATATATATAAATCTATATATTCTTTTTCAGATTCTTTTCTATTATAGGTTGTTACAAGATACTGAATACAGTTCCCTGTGCTATACAGTAGGTCCTTGTCCTTCATCTATTTTATATATAGTAGTGTGTATCTGCTAATCCCAAACTCCTAATATACCCCTCCCACCCCCCACTATCCGCTTTGGTAACCGTAAGTTTGTTTTCTATGTCTGCGAGTCTATTTCTGTTTTATAAATAAGTTCATTTGTATCACTTTTTTAGATCCCACATATAAATGATACCATATGATATTTGTCTTTGTCTGTCTGTCTTACTTCACTTAGTTTAAAATTTTAAAGGAGTCAAATACCATAGGATCGAGACTTAGTATCTTATATTTTAGATCTTATATTTATATTAAGAACAATACAGCAGAAAGCAACAGTGAATTCATTTCCGCATAACTTTGTGGGAATTACTTGGTAATTAAAACATCACCTCCATATATTGGAAAACAGTAGCGCAATATGTGTGGGGTACTTATTCAGTATATTCACAAGGCTGGATGTCTGTTCAGGATTCACAGACCCCTGGTAATATTTCCACGGTCCCCAACGTGGGAACCACCCATACTCTGGACAAGAACAAAGCCAGGCTGCTCTGTCTTAAATCAAGGCCTTTTTACTTTCTTGGAGAATCTCAGTCTCCACTCATAAGTTTGCTTATTGTTCACTGTAAAAACCATGAATAGCACCTCATTCTGAGGAAGAGCTTCTTCCCTCTGCTGTGCTCTACAAAATGCTGTCTACAAAAAACTGGGGCTCAGGGGTGGGAACTGAGAAAGGGGAGGTGGAGGTATACAGTAGAAATGCCAAAAAGGTGTTAAACTAAAACCCGGATCTCTGGACATCTAATGCAATGCTCTTGCCTTTCAAATAAGTAAACAAAGAAAGCATTAAAAAAGTGACTAGCCTTGAGTAAGTTAAAAGTCTGCACGATTTTCCCATCACCATCACTAATGGACAAGAATTTCTTCTATTCCTGGTGAAATTAACAGTACATCTAAAGATAAGAGTCCACCGTGATTGTAACTCCTGAAAACTGACTCTCCTTGGGCTTCTTATGGTAGACTTTTATCATGTTTAATAAAACCAAATTATAATATCACTCTTGACTTCATCTAACATTCTAAAAGTCCAAAAGATTAACAATGTTACAAAACTGGAAACCTTTAATCAATGACCCATTAGTTTTATAGGAGAAAATTCTGAAGATTATTCTAGAAAACCTAAAGGTGATCACCTGGCATGACAGTGAATATACCCTGTATAAAAATATTGAGGGAAATAGATGTTTTTAATTTACAAACAGTAAAAGAACATTGTATTTATAAACAGTATTAAAAATCTCTTTTGGGGGGAGAGACAGAGAAGATGGTGGAAGAGTAAGACGTGGAGATCAGCTTCCTCCCCACATATACATCAGAAATACATCTACACGTGGAACAGCTCCTATAGAACACCCACTGAATGCTGGCAGAAGACCTCAGACCTTCCAAAAAGGCAAGAAACTCCCCACATACCTGGGTAGGGTAAAAGAAAAAAGAATAAACAGAGACAAAAGAATAGGGACGGGACCTGCACCAGTGGGAGGGAGCTGTGAAGGAGGAAAGGTTTCCACACACTAGAAGCCCCTTCGTGGGCGGAGACTGCGGGTGGCAGAGGGGGGAAGCTTCAGAGCCACAGAGGAGAGCGCAGCAACAGGGGTGCGGAGGGCAAAGCGGACAGATTCCCACAGAGAATCGTTGCCGACCAGCACTCACCACCCTGAGAGGCTTGTCTGCTCACCCGTCGGGGCGGGCGGGGGCTGGGAGCTGAGGCTTGGGCTTCGCAGTCCGGTAGAAGTCTGGAGCTGCCGAAGAGGCAAGAGTCTTTTTCTTCCCTCTTTGTTTCCTGGTGCGCGAGGTGAGGGGATTAAGCGCGCCGCTTAAAGGAGCTCCAGAAACGGGCCCAAGCCACGGCTATCAGCGCGGACACCAGAGACGGGAATGAGACGCTAAGGCTGCTGCTGCCGCCACCAAGAAGCCTGTGTGCGAGCACAGGTCACTCTCCACACCTCCCCTCCCGGGAGCATGTGCAGCCCGCCACTGCCAGGGTCCCGTGATCCAGGGACAACTTGCCCGGGAGAACGCACGGCGCGCCTCAGGCTGGTGCAGCGTCACACCGGCCTCAAGGGAAATCGCTCCCAGCAGCTCAGAAGCAGCGGATTAAAGCTCCACAATCAACTTGATGTACCCTGCATCTGTGGAATACCTGAATAGACAACGAATCACCCCAAATTGAGGAGGTGGACTTTGGGAGCAAGATATATTATTTTTTTCCTCTTTTTCTCTTTTTGTGAGTGTGTATGTGTATGCTTCTGTGTGAGATTCTGTCTGTATAGCTTTGCTTTCACCCTTTGTCCTAGGGTTCTGACCGCCCTGGTTTGTTTGTTTTACTTTTTAAAATTTTTAGTCCTAATAATAATTTTTTATTTTAATAAGTTTATTTTATTTTAACCTACTTTATTTTATCCCCTTCCTTCCTTCCTTCCTTTCTTCCTTTCTCCCTTCCCCTTTCTTTCTTTCTTTCTATTTTTTCTCCTTTTTACTCTGAGCCGTGTGGATTAAAGGCTCCTGGTGCTCCAGCCAGGCGTCAGGGCTGTGTCTCTGAGGTGGGAAAACCAACTTCAGAACACTGGTCCACAAGAGACCTCCCAGCTCCACGTAATATCAAACGGCAATAATCTCCCAGAGATCTCCATCTCAACACCAAGACCCAGCTTCACTCAACGACCAGCAAGCTACAGTGCTGGACACCCTATGCCAAACAACTAGCAACACAGGAACACAGCCCCATCCATTAGCAGAGAGGCTGCCTAAAATCATAATAAGTCTACAGACATCCCAAAACGTACCACCAGAGGTGGACCTGCCCACCAGAAAGATAAAATCCAGCCTCATCCACCAGAAGACAGGCACTAGTCCCCTCAACCAGGAAACCTACTCAACCCACTGAACCAACCTTAGCCACTGGGGACAGACACCAAAAACAACGGGAACTACGAACCTGCAGCCTGCGAAAGGGAGACCCCAAACACAGTAAGATAAGCAAAATGAAAAGACAGAAAAACACACAGCAGATGAAGGAGCAAGATAAAAACACACCAGACCTAACAAATGAAGAGGAAATAGGCAGTCTACCTGAAAAAGAATTCAGAATAATGATAGTAAAGATGATCCAAAATCTTGGAAATAGAATAGACAAATTGCAAGAAACAGTTAACAAGGACCTAGAAGAAATAAAGAGGAAACAAGCAAGGATGAACAACACAATAAATGAAATTAAAAAT